>NW_006921677.1:10336573-10371856 GCF_000298275.1 Orycteropus afer afer
GTGTGCTTTGGGAGGAACGGTTGGTGAAAGAGCTGGAGGGAGGCAACATGTCTGGCCTTGCAGTAATAGGCCTTGGGCTATCGATGGTGATTCTGTCTTCCTCTTGTGGGGTTAGAGGAGGTCAGAACATGTGGCCTTGTCTTTTTTGCATGTATTCTGGAGCACATTCGTTGGGAGTATAGATACTAATTATGTTTTCTTGGTCAATTGATCTTTTTAGCATCATAAAATCTCCTTCTTTGTCCCTTATGCTGTTTTTCAACTTGAAGTCTGTTTTATCAGAAATTAATATTGCCACTCTGCTCTTTTGTGGTTATTTTTTAATATATTTTTTTCCACCTCTTAATTTTTAATATGTTTCTATCTTTGTGTGTAAGGTGAATCTCTTGTAGGCAGCATATAAATGGATCTTCTTTTCTTATCCAATCTGCCACTCTTTCTCTTGACTTGTGCATTTAATCCATTCACATTGAGTGCAATTAGTGATAGGTATGAATTTATTGCTGCCATTCTATTGTGGTTTTTATTGTGTTGTTGGTGATTTCCTTATCCTAAATATTTTCCTGTTGTTGTTGTTATGTGCCATCGAGTCAGCCCTGACTCATAGCAACCCCTCCTTGGATTTCTGAGGCAGTATCACTACGGAAGTAGGATTGCCCAACCTTCCTTCTGAGGAGTGACTGGTGGGTTTGAACCGCCAGCCTTCTGGTTAGCAGTCAAGTGCCTTAGCCACTATGCTACCAGAGCTCCCAAATATTTTTCTGTACTGAGCTCATTTTGTTATCAGGTGTTTCTTCTCTTTTCTTCATTATTGTTGATTTTGTGCTTATTAAGCCCATGTGTTTTTCTTCTTTCTGAGTTTGCTTATGGGGATTGTTACCCTGAAGTAAATTCTTATCTCCTTAAGTTTCAAACAGTCAGTTCTATAAAGACATTGTCCTGTCTTCCTCTCCATTTGGAAGTTTTGTAATTAAAATTTTTATTACCTGTATTTGTTTTGTTGCTGGTGTTGTCTGCAGACTGACTCCTTATTTTCACTGTGTACATTATTTTATGAGCTTATCTTGAGCATCTATTTCTGGTTTGGTTTTTAAGTGGTGATGTCAAATGTTCTGATTTTAATTTGTTGTTCTCTGTTGTGGGTTTTCTATTGGAAAGACTCCCTTTAGCATTTCTTGTAGTGTTGGTCTAGTTTTCACAGATTCCGTTAATTTCTGTTTGTCTGAGAATGTCTTGATTTCACCCTCATATTTGTTGGAAAATTTGGCTGGATATATTATTCTCAGTTGGAAGTTCTTTCCTTCAGTGTTTCATATATGCCATCCCATTGCCTTCTTGACTGCATGGTTTCTTCTGAGAAATCAGAACTTAGTCTTCTTTGTTGTGCATTATAGGTGACATTTCATTTTTCTTGAGCTTCTCCCAAGATTCTATCTTTGTCTTTGGTTTTGGAGAGTTTGATTATGATATATCTTGGGATCTAACTTGTATGGGGTTTGTTGAGCTTCTTGGACAGATATCTTTTCTTCCTTTATGATATGGGAGAAATATTCTGTTAAGTCTTCCACAATTTTCTCACTGGTTTTTTTTTTTTTTTTTGCATCCTCTTGTTCTGGTATTCCAATGAGGTGTGTATTATTTCTTTTCATATTATCCCATATAACTTTTAGATTCTCTTCAATCCTCTTAAATCTTTGTTCTGATTTTTCCTCATACAGGCTGGCATCAAGGTATTTGTCTTCTACTTGGGAAATATTTTCTTCAGCCAGTTCTAGTCTACTCTTTTGTACTTCTACTGTGTTGTCTAACTGTAATTTTACTGTTCATCTTCTAGATTTCTAATTGCTGGTTTTTTTTTTTTTTGTATGAGTTCTAATTGTGTATTTATCTTTGTTATTTTGGTTTTCCTGAATTCTTCCAGGGCACTGTCTGTCTTCTTTTTGATTCTGTTTGTGGTTTCCTTGAGCTCTTGCAGAGTCCTATATATATACCTTCTGAATTCCTTCTCAGATAGTTCTATTGCTTGTTCTTCTTCTATAACAGAAAATTTTTTAGCTTGAGTTTTTTTTTCTATTAATTGTCTTGTACTGTTTTTTTTTTGTTCAATTTGAAGTTGTCTATTGTTTCCTAGACATTTTGAAGTTATTGTCTTTAATTGTTAGTTATGTGTTGATTTTTTTCACCCTGATTTTATGTTTCACTATATCTGAAAGTGTGGAGCAGGTGTGTTTTTTTGGTTATTAACTCAGGTGTACTGGGTTGCTCTCCAGCTCTATGTTGGTAGAATCACTGGTGGGGATGTGGGTGCAAGTCTCTGTTCATCATGAAAGGAATATGGAGTTGGGACCAGCAGATGACCACTGTCTGTTGTTTCTGTGGTGCAGGAGTTATTGTTGTTACCCTATTGGGTGAGATGTTCAGTGTAATAACTCCTGTTGCCCAATGACACTTTAATGTGTTCCTTCTATTGGATGATACAGGGGAGAAGAGGGTGGAAAAAAAAAAAAGGTCCCAGTAGTGAGTCCCCATTTTCTGTGTTTGAGAGAACTAGGTCAAACAGCTCTGCTAAGACAGGCAGTGTAATTTATGTCCTACTGTCAATCAAAGACCTACGGTTCAAAGTCAAGAGACCTCAATGGGTAGATGCTCACTACTTTCTGCTTGGATTGAGAAACCATAAAAACCCAGAACTCCAGTCTACTCTGCTAAAAAGGGGTCATGGAAGAGTTGAACCCCTGCCCACTGCTGTGAACTTGCTCCAGGGCTCCACCCACTTAGAGGGAGTTTCTCCCTTTCCCCGACTCCTTTCTGCACTCTGCAGCAGCCCAAGTCAAGGAGGGTCTTGCTCTGTTTCCCAGTAAGATTATCTGCTCCCTCAGCTCCCAAGGTCCAAGGTCACCACCAAAAACTTCCGGTGTGAAGTGTGGGTATTCTGAGTCCCCAGTGCCTCTGCGGGTGTTTTTTTTTCCTCCCCCTCCTCCCTTCTGCCAATCTCTTTTGTGTTTCTAATGAGTCCTCTCCTCCATCTCTCTACTGGCTAAGTGGGTTCCTTTATTTTTCCCAGTTGTCTAATCTGTTCTTTTTCTCTGCCTTCACTAAATCTGATACTTTAGCTTCTCCTTAGTGGCTCATAACTCCAGTATCATTATTTCTATCTGCTTTACCTAGTTCTTCAGAGATTATGTTCCTTGAGGGAGCAAACGTGTGAGTTATAGGTATGACACCACTTTCCCTCCCTAAATAAAGTCTTTTGATGAAAAGAAGTAAATATTTATGAGGTCCCACCTATCTATTTTGTCTTTTGCTGTTCATACTTTAGTTGTTACATCTGATAATCTATCATTAAAAATTAGGTCCCACAGCTTCATCCCTATATTTTCTTCTAAACATTTTATAGTTTTAATTTTCACATTTCAGTCTTTGAACCATTTTGAATTGTCTTTGTGTATGGTGTGAGGTATGGGTAAATGCGGAAAGAAGGATTAACACAACCCATTTTATAGAGTTTTGTCAAGTTAAATGAGATAATTCCCTGAAGGCTCTTAGGACAGGTCCTGGAATGTAGGTTGGAGTTCAATAAGCTCTACACAGTGGTTTGGCACAGTGGTTAAGGCATTCAGCTGCTCTGTGGGAGAAAGATGTGGCAGTTGCTTCCATAAAGATTAACAGCCTTGGAAACCCTTTGAGGCAGTTCTGCCCTATAGAGCCACTATGAGTCAAAATCCACTTAATAGCAATGAGTCTTTTTTTTTTTTTCTACCTTGTTTAGTCATCTTGTGGCAAGGTTTGGTGTATTGTACCCAGCAGACCTGGAGATACATAGTGCCTCCTGAAGGACTCATTTTCTTGAAGAGAGAAGGTAGGTCAATGCCCCCAAATCATGTCTATGCCAATAAGAACTACAAATCATCTTTGGACACTTGCTGATATTAATGAACCCATTTCTAAGAGTGATCTAGAGTGTAACTTGGGCCAAGATCCCTGTTGTTAAAAAGTTAGCAAACCCACAGTTCCCAGAGTGGAAGAAATGTCCTCTGCTGAAGAGCAGCCAAATTCATGGTGTGAGCTGGAAAGCAACAGCAAGTACTTATATTTTGGACACATCAGCTTCAGCTCTGGGATTTGCCAGACATGGGTAGGAAAAACAGACCTGAGAACATGTGCACTTGCCAAGGCTATTATATGCCCTGTGATGCACATGAATAGAATCTGGGAGTGAATTTGGGGTGAGAAGATGTGTTAAGAAACACATGAACCTTTCCACACATTCTGAGAAATGACAGTTTCAGCTTTCAATTAACATTTTGCTGTTTCAAAAAAACCCCACAAAACTTATTTTTTAATGTCTCATAAAAATATAACAATAAAGTTGAATAAGAGTCCCTGGGTGGCACAAACCATTAAGCACTCGATTCATAGCCAAAAAGTTATAGTTCAAACCCTTGGGAGAGCCTCCTTGAGAGATAAGATTGGAAATCTGCTTCTAAAAGGTCACAGGGTTGAAAACCCTAGCACATTTATACACTGCACACATGGGGTTACCATGAGTCAGAATCAACTTGACAGCAATTTATGATAAAGTTGGATAACTTTCATGTTTACCATTAAATTTGATATAATCTCTTCTAAAATAATTTAAAAAAAAATTCAGCCAAGGGAGTCATTCTGGGCTAGCAAAATTTATGAAATGGTTGCACATAGCACTAAATTGAAAACTTCTGTCCTATTCCCTAGGGTAAAACATAATCCTGAATGAAATGATAAGGTTCATGTCAGGTTGATGTCTGTCACACTCACATTTTCAACTGGGAGAATGATATTTGGGGAATGTGAAGTGTTCTTACTATAGAATTTCTGAAAGGGGAACAGGGTCTGAGAAAAGATAGAGAATTCTCAGGTCTGAGAAAACTTGATATGGAATCCTTGTGTCTCCATCTGAAAGGGCCATAGATGTCTCTGAGTCCAACCCTTAAACCAACTTTGAAACTTCTGAGTTTCAAATCTCTTTACTATTTGGAGTTGGGAAACAGCTTGTGGTAGACAGAATAATGATTTCCCTGTCCCCGCCCCCCCCCAAGATGTCCTGGGTAGCACAACTAGTTAAGTACTTGGCTCCTAGTCAAAAAGCTGGTAGTTTGAACCCAATTAGTGGCTCCATGGAGAAAGATTTAGTGATCTGCTTCTGTAAAGATTATAGCCAAAGATTGGGGGAGGTGTGGCGGGAGAAGATTACAGCCAAGAAAACCCATGGGGCAAGTCTATTGTGTCACATGGGATTGTTATGAGTCAGAATCAACTGGATGGCAGAAGGCCCCTAACAACAAAGGTGTTCAAGTCCTAATCCCCAATACCTGTTACTTTACCTGGTAAAAGTGGCTTTTTCAGATGGCATTAGATTAAGGATCTTGAAGCAGGGAGATTATTTCAGATTATCTAGGTGGGGTTAGTCTAATCACCTGGGTCCTTAAAATTAGAGACACTTTTCTGCAGTGGTTAGAAGCAGATATGACAATAGAAGGCAATTCAGAAGATTCAACTTTGCTGGCTTTGGTGACAGAGGAAGGAGGCCACCAGCCAAAAAATATGGGCAGCCTCAAGAAGCTGGAAAAGGCAAGAAAGAAATTTTTCCTAAAGTCCTTAGGAAGGAACATAGCCCTGCTGATACCTTCATTTCAGCCCAGTGAGATCCATTTCAAAATTCTGACCTCCAGAACTATAGGATAATAAATCTGTGTTGTTCTAAGCCACTAAGTTTGTGGTCATTTGTTATGGCAGGAATAGGAAACTAATACCTGGCTGAAATTATTTAACTTTCCATTAAGTTGTTTTTATTACATATTAGGGATTTATTAGATATTTTAAAGAAAACTCTAGCATAGTGATTTTTTAAAATGTGTTCAATGTTGGGTCGTGCATCCTAGTTTTCTTTTCTTTCATCCCAGAATGGCAAGGTCTTCAGAGTCCTGATGGGCATGTCGATGTTAACAAGGCATCTGAAACTCTTCCCCAGGAAGCCTCTCTTTCCAGACCTAATGGGTGAGGCATGCTCCTGAGCAGAGGACATACACATTGAGATGAGACACGGTCACCATGGGAACCGTGCCATGGAAAGCAAGATGTAATTCCTTGAAATAATTTTTTTATGAAATATAAACACTGAGTTAGCATGAGGGCCACAGTTTCTGGGTGGTTGGTTCTAACTTTGGCAGTCAGAATTTGGAGGGAGAATTCTCTAGTTTTAATGGCCTCCAGATGTTCTTCTGATCCCAACTGAAAATTTTTCATCACTTACGGTTAATAGTTGTGTCAACAGCAGAGTTTTCTTGGAATATCCCCAAAGTGATGGGCATGACCATTGGTTATCAGACAAACCCCAAATAAATTTAATCTTGGGGTCACTTCAAGTGTTCCACTGTACTTCCTTTCATTCATAATAGTTTTGTATTATAGTAGTCAGAATTATCTGTTTGTATAATCATGTACAAGATGGCCCTATCTGATGACAACCAGCCACTGAACTCATGTATAAACCACAATGTCCTATTTTAACAATGGCTGGCATCAGAGCTAATGTTTAGAAGAATGAAAACAAGGATGTTTTGCTCAAAACAGATGGCTGTCATCTTGGGTTAATAGAGGCAAATAGATTTATTGCAAAATATAATGGACTTCTTCATCATAGAATTTAGATCAAATGCTTCATTCACTTCAGCCAGAGAACATTGAAGTGGCTATTTCTGAGAAGCACTCTTCGGAAAATTCAGATGAAAAAGAAAACTTCTGTTTTTTAGAACAATAATTTTATGACCACCTATACTTAATAAAAAAGAGATTTGGTGGTACAGTGGTTAAGGTATTTAGCTGCTAACCAAAAGTTCAGTGGTTTGAACCCACCATCTGCTCCACAGAAGAAAGATGAGACAGTCTGCTTCCATAAGATTTACAGTCTTGGAAACCCAGTGAGGGCTGCTATGAGTCAGAATCGACTTGATGGCAGTGAGTGAGTACATTTATTAAAAGGTGACTAGGTAGAATCTAAGGAAGCTTGGTGTTACAGTGGTTAAAGTACTTAGCTGCTAATCAAAATGTTGACGGTTTGAACCTACCAGCTGCTTCATGGGAGAAAAACGTGGCAGTGGGCTTCCATAAAGATTCCTAGCCTTAGAAACCCTATGAGGCATGCCATTTTACTCTGTTGTGTTGGATCACTATGAGTTGGAATCTACTTGATGCCAGTGGGTTTTGGTTTTTAGGCAGGATCTAAGGAGCCCTGGTGGCACAGTGGTTAAGCTCTTGGCTGCTAACCATAAGGCCGGCAGTTCAAACCCACCATCCGCTCCACAGGAGAAAGATGTGGCAGCTGTGATAGTTTGCTTCCATAAAGATTATAGCCTTGGAAACCCTGTGAGGCAATTCTACTCTGTCCTATGAGTTGGAAATGACTCAATGGCAACAGGAGCTCTGGTAGCATAGTGCCTAAGGCACTTGACAGCTAACCAGAAGGCTGGCCATTCAAACCCACCAGCCACTCCTTGGAAGGAAGGTTGGGCAATCTACTTCCATAGTGATACCGCCTTGGAAACCCAAGGAGGGGTCGATATGAGTCGGGCCCGACTCAATGGCACATAACAGCAACAACAATGGCAATAGGTTATAAAGGATCTACCCTAGGATATGGTATGAATTATATAATGCAACTCACTGCTATTGAGTTGGGTCCGACTCATAGCAACCCTTCCTTGGATTTCCAAGGCAGTATCACTACGGAAGTAGATCACCCAACCTTCCTTCCAAGGAGTGGCTGTGGGTTTGAACCACTAGCCTTCTGGTTAGCATAGGCACTATGCCACTAGAGCTCCCATTAATTATATAGCTTAATGTAAAAGTAAGTAAATTAATTGCATTCATGCCTTGATTTTTCTTTTCTACTTGAAGAATGAGAAGAACACAGTTTACATTTCTAGATGTCTTTCCTGAGAATTGCTATCCATGCACATCTTAAATTGATAAAAGCAGGACTGCAAACAGCATTTGATGATTGCAATTAGTTGTCGCCCACTGGTTATGTCACCATGGCCTGACCAGTAGAGTCAATTACCTTGAAAAGGTGCTTGGAGGGCCTATTGTCTATCTATAAATGGCTTAATCTATGACTTGTTGTCCTGTAGCTTTCATGGTGTTCTTATCAATGCTTATATTCATTACTATGACTAAGATCATTGTTGAGGTTAACTCAGCAGGGCATATTGTTTCATGGGTAATTAAAGGCCTGGATTAAGGACCTCTCACACCACTTAGCTACTGATTCATTTGTGGCTACTGAAAAGCAAAAGAATCTCTCTGAGCCTTTGTATGTTTTTTTTTTTTATATACAATGGCAATAAATCACTTGACCCTGTACTAAGTATTTAATCACTCCCTCCCTCCTACCACCCACTAGCAGAGTACTTTAGGAGTTTCACTGCTTACACAAGGGAAAGGTCCTTTGCAAAAATGGTTAGAAGGAAAGAAAATTGTTATCACAGACTCTAAAATGATACTTGACCAAATATGTCATTTGGGAAGATATCTTATCTTCCTCAATGTTATTCCCATTCTCCTCCTCATTCAGGGTCTAAGAAAAATAGCATTGATAAAAGCTATCACTAGAGGGGAGACATAGCAACCCTGGGTCTAGTCCTTATCCAGAGTGATTGGCAGGAGTGAGCAGCTTGAATTGCCAAGATTATTTTTATGTGACATATGATTTCTTGTATTAAGCGAAAAAAAAAAAAAAATCTATACAGTCCAAATAAAACATATCTACAGGCTGGATTTCATCTGTAGGTTATCAGTTTGAAACCCCTGGATGAATCATGGCAAGACCCTCCCAGCTCCTACCTAATTTCTCCTCCTCCTCCTTCTTCTAATTAGGGTACATATATAGGTAACAAAGGAGCTCTTGTGGTGTAGTGCCTAAGGCATTTTACTGCGAACCAGAAGGCTGGGGGTTCGAACTTGCCAGTCACTCCCTCGGAAGGAAGACTGGGCAAACTATTTCCATTAAAGATACCACCTCAGAAACCCAAGGAGGGGTCACTTTGAGTCAGATTTGACTCAATGGCAGTGAGTATACAGGTAACAGAATGTGTCATTTCTACATCTTCTTATGTATTGTTCAGTGACATTAATTATGTGCATAATGTTGTTCAACAATCACCATTAACTGTTGCCAATTTTTTCCATCACCTTTAACAGAAGATTTTTTTCCCCCAAAATGCGTTTCAGTTTTCACTTTCTTTTAAAAACTTAAGTCACAAACTTACTGTTTTGTGATATTTTCCAGTAGGTATTCACTATGTAAAACCTCCTGAACTCCTAGACAGCTTTTAAGCCCTAGGCTCATTTCCAACTGTAGTTCTTATATCTATAATTTCATAGAGGGCTCTATAATGACCAAGACAATATGCATTAATCCCTGGCCCTCTGAAGACTCCAGTCTCCTGAATTAAGTGAAGGTTAACCATCTATTAACTAAAGTCCTAGTTTTTCCCCCTTAAAATCATATGAAATAGTTTACAAGTTCTAGATGATCTGATATGATGTGACACGCTGTGATATAAAAAGGTAATGGGAAAGAAGTTCGTGCCTCAATCCTAAATATTACTTTGTCTTCTCTACTGCCTCTTCAGATCATATTGTTTAAAATAACAGTAATAATCATAATAATAACAACAATGAAGATAGCTAGCATTTATTGTCTTGATAATGTGGCAGACATTCGTTATATCACTTATTCTTTAGAACAGCCCGATAGGGAGCACCATTGAAGTACCCATTCCCATTTTACAGACAGGTCTTGAATCTCTAAGATATTTGTCTTTTGCATAGAGCACTGTCTTCTCTCCTCTCTTGTTTTTCAAATGCGTGTGTTCATTCTTCCAACCAAGATTGATTGAGCACTTATTTGCTCCAGGCTCTAAAACAAAAAACCTTTTATAAGAGCAATGAGCTTCTGAGAAAATGAGGGAATCCAAATCTCAAACTTTACTGAATTCATACTTCTGCCCTGACAACATCAACAACTTCCCTGAGGGACAGTAATAAGACTCTAATCTGTCAGGGTGATGTCTGTCACAGTCATCTTTCAACTGGGTTGGGAGAATGATAGCTGGGAAATGTTAAATGTTCTTGCTACAGGATCTCTACAAAGTCTGAAGGGGGAGGTGGGGTCTGAGAAACAACTGGGAATTTCCATATCTGTGAAATTGCACTATTATTGTTGTTTTTAGCTACTCTCAAGTCAGCCCCCAACTCATGGTGATCCCATGCATAACTGAATGAAATACTGCCAGCCTCATGATCCATTGCAAATGGGATCATTGTGATCCATAGAGTTTTCATTGGCTGATTTTCAGAATTAGACAGCCAGGCCTTTCTTCCTAGTCTACCTTAGTCTGGAAGCTCTGCTGAAACCCATTCAGCATCATAGTAACATGCAAGGCTCCACTGACATAAGGATGGAGGCTACATATGAGGTATATGGCCAGGAATCGAACATCAGCCTCACGCATGGAAGGCAAGGATTCTGCCCTGAACCACTACTGCTTCCGTCAGAGAACTCACTAATGAACGTGGAATTCTGATGTCTCCATCTGAAAAAGCCTTAGAGGTCTTTCAGTCCAGTCCTCAAACCAATTCTCTATCTGATGCAAGATCCCCTCTTGATAGTGGTCAAAGCACATCCGCTTGTATAATTTTAGTGGTAGGGAACTCACTACCTCACAAAAGAACCGCTTCTGATTGTTTTCATAATACCCAGTCAAGAATCAGCCTCCACATAATTCCACTCATTGGCCCCAGCTCTATCCTCTGATGTCAGGCCAAATCAATCTAATCCTCCTTCATAGGAATGTCTTTTAAGTCTTTAAAATCAGCAATCTTGTCCCCACTAAGACTTTCTTTTCTTGCTCTTTCAGGTTTCCTTAAGTGTTATGATTTAAAAATCCTTCCTGTTTCAGCTAGAGCAGGAGAAAACTGGAAATTAATGGGCTGGAGAGATTCAAAGCCTACTGGAAGGAGCTATTATTAATAAACACATACTTAAGTGACTAGAGGCTGTGAAAGAGGGACTGGGATATCTCCTTTGGTCATTAGAATACAGACAAAGAGTCTTTAGGGTCCTAGAGGTCTCTGAGTTCAGAGGTCATTTGGCTGGCATCTGAGCCCCTCAAATAGCACTCAGGACACCCAGAACAGTCTTCATAAGGCCAGGTGGCAGCTTCTGATAAAGTTTCAGTGAAGTAAATCTAATTGCTCTAAAAGCATACTTGCTCCTAGCAGATTATGCAGCCACCCATGGGGAGAATAATATTTACAGGGAGAAAATGAGTGCAAGGTGTTCAAGTTTATGGATTATTTGATGTCTAAATTCTCTTGGAAACAACTACCATAAATCCCACCTTCTCCACTCTTAATTATTTTTTCCCTATATTTTCTAAAGAACTATAATTAAGAAAAGGCCATCAAAGTCACCTTACAATGCTTGCTCTACCCAATAATAACCATGAGGCCATGTCCTACTCCTTTCAATTTACTTTATTGATTTATTTTTGAACTTTTTATTGTAGTTTAGGTGAAAGTTTACAGAGCAAATTAATTTTCCACTCAACTATCTATACAATTTTGTTTTGTGACATTGGTTGCAATCACTTCAATGTAACAACACTCTTCCCACTTCCTCCCTGGGCTCCCCATTTCCATTTGTCTTTCTTTCCTGTCCCTTCCTGCCTTCTGAGCTTTGTTTTTGGGCAAACACAGATTGAGGAAGAAAATTTGAACTGATCTATCACAAAAGAATTTGAATACGTCCTAAGGAAATTCCCAGCAATGACAAAAAATGTCCTGGTCCAGAAAATATCACTGGTGAATTCTTTCAAACATTCAGAGAGGATCTGACACCAACTCTACTCAAATTACCCCACAACATAGAAAAGGATGGAATATTCCTGAATTCATCCTATGAAGTAAGCATAACCCTGATACTAAAACCAGGCTAAGACACCACTGAAAAAGAAAATCACAGACCCATTCCTCACGAACATAGACACAAAAATTCTCAACAAAATCCTAGCCAGTAGAATCAAACACCATATCAAGAAATAATACATCATGACAAAGTGAGACTCATACCAGTTATGTAAGGATAGTTCAACACTAGAAAAGCAATCAACGTAATCCAATCAACATAATCTACCACAAAAATAAAACAAAGGAAATAAAAAGAACACAAGCATATCAATTGATACAGAAAAGGCATTTGACAAAATCCAACATCCACTCTTGATAACACCCTCAGCAAAACAGGAATAGAAGGGAAATTCCTCAACATAATTAAGAGCATGCACACAAAACCAATGGCCAACATTATTTTCAGTAGAGAACTGAAAGCATTCCCCTTGAAAATGGGAATGAGACAAAGATGGCTTTTTATCACCACTCCTATTCAATATTGTAATGCAAGTCCTAGCCAGAGCAATAAGGCAAGAAGGGGAAATAAAAGGCATCCAAATTGGTAAGGAAGAAGTAAAACTAGCTCTATGTGCAGATGCATGTGAAAGCTGGACAATGAATAAAGAAAACTAAAGAAGAATTGATGCATTTTAATAATGGTGCTGGTGAAAAATACTGAATATACCATGGACTACCAGAAGAAAGAACAAACCTGTCTTGGTAGAAGTGCAGCTGGAGTGCTCCTGAGAAGCAAAGATTATAAGACTTTGTCTCTAGCACTTTGTTCATGTTACCAGGAGGGATCAGTGTCTGGAGAAAGGTATCATCCTTGGCAAAGTACAGGGTCAGCAAAAAAGAGGAAGACCCTCAATGAGATAGATAGACACAATGGCTGCAAACAATGGTCAAGGACAGCAACAATTGTGAGGATGGCACAGGACTGGGTAGTGTTTCATTCTGTTGTACACAGAGTTTCTATGAGTCAAAACTGACTCAATAGCATCTAATAACAAACAACACAACAATTTGCAGATAACATGATTCTATACACAAAATATCCCAGAGACTCAACAAGAAAGCTATTGGAACTAATAGAAGGATTCAGCAAAGTGCAATATCAATAGACAAATATCAGCCAGATTCCTCTATGCTAACAAAGAGAACTCTGAAAATGAAATCAGGAAGACAATACCATTAACAATTGCTAGCCAAAAGATGAAATACCTAGGAATAAACCTAACCAGAGATACAAAAAGAGTTATACAAAGAAAACTGCAAAACACTACTACAACAAACACAAAGAGACCCATATAAAGGGAAGAACATACTATGCTCATGGATAGGAAGACCTTAACTTTGTGAAAATGTCAATACTACTCAAAATGATCTACAGGTATAATGTGATTCTGATCTAGATTACAACATCATTTTTTAAAGAGATGGAAAAGCTAATTACCAACTTAAATGGAAAGGAAGAGGACCTAGATAAGAAAGGACTACTAAAGAAGAAGAACAAAGTAGGAGGCTTCACTCTTCCTGATCTCAAAACCTACTACACAGCCATGGCAATCAAAACATCATGGTACTGGTATAACAACAGAGACACAGACTGATGCATCAGAATGGAAAACCCAGAATTAGTTTAACCACTTATGGAGAGGTGATCTTCTACAAAGGGCTGAAATCTGGACTTTCTTTAAGAGTGAGTAGTGACTTAGCATTTTATGGTAGTGTTTTAATTATAAAGCCAAAAATATGTATGATGTATACCCTGCAAGCAAATACCAGTAATAGAAATATATTTTTAGTATCAACTTTCTATATGATAGTGGGAGGGCTTGGGTGGTGCAAATGATTAACACACTCAGCTGCTGAATAAAAGGCTAGAGATTTGGGTCCACCCAGGTGCCTCAGAAGAAAGTCTTGTTGATCTACTTGGGAAACATAAGCCATTAAAAATCCTATGCAGCACAGTTCTATTCTGACACACAGGGGTAACCATCAGTCAAAATCAACTCAACAGCAACTGGTTTGGTTTTGGTTTTGGTTATATGATGGTAAATTATTTTGTTGTTTACCTCACTAACTTTTAGAGGAATTTATTGGTTTGGTACATGAAGCTTGGCTACAAACTAATTTTGTAGGTTCAAAGCTAAATTAATATAATGATGCAAATATTATTTTATCCTGATTTCTTTTGCTTAGCAGAATGACTTATTTATTATTTAACTATGCTAATTGCTATACTTGGGAGCTCTGGTAGCATAGTGGCTAAGACACTTGCCTGCTAACCAGACGGCTGGCGGTTCAAACCCACCAGCCACTCCTCGGAAGGAAGGTTGGGCAATCCTACTTCCGTAGTGATACTGCCTCGGAAACCCAAGGAGGGGTCGCTATGAGTCGGGGCCGACTCGACGGCACATAACAACAACATAACAACAACAATTGCTATACTTAGCTACTTGTTTTGCTGATGATAAAATCATTCACATTTATATTGTGTTCTGTCATTCACAGGGGTTTTCACATATAGCCTTCATTGTGCCCGGATGGTAAAATAGCATCATCTCATTTCACAGGTAAGGGAGCTAAGGCTGAAAAACTGAGGCTGAGAAAAGTTCAATGGTGTAAGTAGTGTTTTGTGGTCCTGAATAATAAAGCCCAAATAATACTTAGTGAATTCTTGTTATTTGCAATAGTTATGTTCTATTAAAAGGAGTCTTGGTGGCACAATGGTTAAGGGCTCAGCTGCTAACTGAAAGATCAGTGGTTTGAACTCACCAGCAACTCTGTGAGAGAAAGATATAGCAGTCTGCTTCCATAAAGATTTCAGCCTAGGAAATGCTATGGGACATCTCTACTTTGTTCTGTAGTTGTGGTTGTTATGTGCTGTGGAGTCAGACCCAACTCATAGTAACCCCTACTCCTTGGGTTTCCGAGGTGGTATCACTATGGAAGTAGATTGTCCAACCTTCTTTTCAAGGAGTGGCTGGTAGGTTTGAACTGCCAGCCTTCTGGTCAGCAGTCAAATGCCTTAGGTACTACGATACCAGAGCTCCCTTGTTCATTCCTCGCTATGAATCAGAATTGACTTCTGCACACAACAACAACTTGCTCTACAAAACCACCATGGACATGGAATTAGTGAATTCTGAACCACTGCTCCTAGGGAAAAATAGAAGAGTAAGTTCCTCACAGCCTCTGGTCACATTTATGTGTGTTTCTGTTAAAAAGTACCTTATTGAACATATATAGTAAATTCATTAACATTGAGCTCACAGTCAACAGCACTAAAACTCATGCCTGAATGAAGCTTATCTAACACACATATTTTCTCTACAGAGCATATCACAGCCTTGTGCTTAGGAACACTAGACAGCACTTCAACACAACATATGGGGGCCATCTTAAGCCATGAATTACCAACAAAAAGCACAAAAATATGAAAAAACATGGCAAAAAAACAGGCTGTGAGTAGTCTGAGAGCTGAAACGAAAAGGGAGAGTGTCACTTTCTTCAACCTTAATTGAGGACATGTGTGCCAGATGACTCAGATTTTTCACAACTCTACAAATGACTGAAAACATTATGAGTATTGATATTTAGGTTATAAATAAATGTTGGCAAGTAGTCAAATTGGCAAATACAGAATCCGTGAATAATGAGGATCAACTGTATCATTCTTCTGTCTAGTACTATTCATTCTTCAGGATAGGAACAATTGAAAACAAAAGTATTATAATTATATTTATGTAGGCACATTTGAATTCCAGACCAAATGGAAAATATTAATGACATTAATTAGATCTATCAGTTGAATAATTTAAAAGAAAATAAAACTTCATAATTTCCTGTTATGGATTGAATTGTGCCCTGAACCTCCAAATATGTGTTGTAAATCCTAACCTCTATCCCTGTGATCCCATTTGGAAATGTCTTTTCAGTATTATGTCAATGAGACAGAATTAGTGGAGAGTGTGTTTTGAGTCAATCACTTTCAAGATATAAAAGAGATTAAACAACCAAGCTAGTTAGCAGAGATAGGGTAGGATAAGACACATGGATACATCCAATGAAACAGGAAGCAGAAGCTGAAGAGACAAAGACCTTCCTTCAGAGTCGACAGAGAGAAAAAGCCATGCCCCAGAGCCTGCATCCTGAATTCAGAATTCTAGCTTCTTAAACTGTGAGAAAATAAATTTTTATTGGTTAAAGCCAGCCACATGTGGTATTTCTGTTGTAGCAGCACTAGATAACTGAGACTTCTCCTAAACAAAATAAGAAGTCTATAATTCTTTGACAATCTTATCAAGGGTCAATTTTCTAAAGATGCCCATTTTCTGTGATAAGGGACTATTTTGGCATTGAGTAATTGCTCAATTACACTAGATTCTCTAGATCTTTAAGGTTTTCCTTCTTTCCTTATCTAAGCAGTCTTCAGGAGTCTGTTATAAGTAAAACACAAAATATTTTTACTAAAGAAAATGTTTGGTGACTAAAGATTAAGGACACAGAGATGAAAAACAGGCCTTTAACTGAGATTTGGAGCCCGGGATGCCAGTTCCACAGATCTGGCTAACCTCAAACTGGTCTCTTAATTAAAGAGAAAAATTTAATGAGACCTCATCTAGTTCTTTGGAAGTTTAAGATAAGCTCTTGTTGACTGGATACTGTAATCTATTTCTTTTGGGGGTAACTGGAAATATTCTTTTCACTTTTGCGTAAGATATGTGTTACTCTTGGCTACAAAAGAGCAATTTTTATCCAAGGTCCTCAAAGAACTCTTCTGAGATTAATTCGTTTTGGATAAGCATAACTTCCCTGCTTCCACTTACAGAGATTTAAACGGAGTCCTAGAGGGAATGTTCCCTTTAGTAAGAAGGTATGACATACTAGAGGGTAAGTCATTACTCAACTCAGGGTCTGTTGCCTCCTAATGGACATCCCTCCATTTCATTTTGAAAGAGAAAGAATGTTAATAGCTATGGCACTTCATGAATTTTAAATAATGATGACATATATAACCCAGGGAGGTATCTGAGCAATTGCTAGGTCTAGTGCTTACATGTGACTATCCCCCCACCCATCCATCCATCCACCCACCCATCTATTCATCCACAACTTCATTCACTACCCACCTATCTGTCCATCCACCCATCCAAACATCCATCTTTATCCATTCAACCATCCATCCATTCATCTATACCTCTCTGCCGGCCCATCCTTCCAACCACCTATCCTTTATCCATCCATCCACCCATTCATCTCATTGGTATGAGAGCAGAGTTCTGGACTGTTGGTTTTTGGTGTCTCTCTCTTTTTTTTTTCTTTTAAGTTTCTGAGTTTTTATTTCTTTAGTTTGTAATAATTTCCAAAGTATCCAAAAGTAAGTTGAAGAAATTGCATTTGCTTATTTACCTATTTGATCAACTAGACCATAAGACCTCTATGGGCAAAGGTTGTTTTATTCCTGTTTTTCCCCATGTGTCATAACCCTAGCATCCTGGAATCCTCAGGAATCCCAAGAAGCACAAGTAAAATTAGAATGTTTGGAAAGAAACAGCCCAGAGGCTGGTCATAATCTCTTCTCAAGGAAGAGGAAATCCATTGAGGAGGTTTCATGGAGTCAATTCAGGGTTGGCTATTAAGTGAGGATTCAAGTTAGCAGGAAAGAGCATTAAGAACCCATAGAAGAGAACTCTGCTTCTCCAGAAGCCCAGCAGCCAGGATATACAGCTCAGCCCTGAATAAAAGGGTAGAATTGTAGGTACATTAACAAAAGACATGTGTATCTCAAAGAAGAAATGTTCAACGAAAGATGAAGCCAAATGTACTGGAAGAGTCCAAGGAGCATTTTACCCTGAGACACCCTAATTCAGTTCAACTCCTAACATTCACTGAGCACCTAGAATGAACAGAACACTAACCCAGTTGTATTGTGGGCCTTTATCTATACACTTTTTGGGTGTTGAAAACAGTTAACATTCTCAGTGGCTAATGAAAGGTTGGCAGTTCAAGTCCTCTCAAAGGTGCCTTGGAATAAAAGTCTGGTGATCTACTCCTAAAAGGTCACTGCCATTGAAAATTCTGTGGAGCACAGTTCTACTCTGACACATATGGGGTTGCCATGAATTGAAATCAACTTGATGGCAACTAGCGGTAACCACTTATTTTCTCTTTGCCCCAATTTTAACTTTTATTTTTGTCTTATATGTTATATATTTTCTGTAGGTGTTTTGGTTACCTAATAGCACTCTAATAGAAATAGGACAAATAGGATGGCTTGAACAAACAGGAGTTTATTCTTTTCAGTTTGGGAGGCCAGAAGGCTGAGTTCAAAGTGCCAGGCTCTAGGGGCTGCGTGAAAGCCCCTCGACCTTGGGCTTCAGCTCTGCCTCTTGCTCCGGGCCCACTGAAGCTAGAGGCATCTCCTCACTCAGGCATCTACTGACTACTAAGGCTCACAAGCCCAAGGTCAACAAATAAAATGGCACAGCCCCAATGTTACCAAACCACATGGCAGGCTATTGATTCAAGTCCATTGACAGTCCCAGGATCGGCAGAACATGGCAGTCTGCTGAATGACTTGGCTACATGCAGAGTTCAAGTAAGCTAGAGACCCTTCCCCAAGGCTTCTCCTTATGTACAGGAAGCAGCCCACATTCCTAAGGCAGCTATCCAGCTGCTCACAGTAGATTCCACCATGGAGTTGATTACCAGTCTCCTCATGGGGAATACTACATCCAGCTGCCCAGCCACTCAACCAGGCCCAGCCAAGTTGACACACAAACTTAACTACCACAGTAAGTTATTTTGAAAGCTTTTGAAACAACATGGGAGTATAACTGGAATGAAATTAAGCTATCTGGGGCTGTGAGTTACCTGAGCCATTTGGACTGATGGAGGTGTGATGCTTTATCTTATTTACCTATAGGAAGCACTGAGAGCTTCCCTAACATGGTAGTAAAATAGCACTGTGTGCTGGGCCCTCAGAGAAGGACACAATGAAGGCTGGGCTCTTTGAAAGGGCCTCATGCAACTCATCTACGTAGGTAACAGAAAATTATTTAAGAGAACCACACAAGAATCTTCTTTTAGGGGTTGAAGTGGAAATATACTTATTCAGGGGGGAGTGGGGTGATACCGTGAACCAAGCAAAGCTTTAATCTTCCATATAGCCTCGTATACTGCAGTGAAGGGAGAGAACCAGAAGAGAAGAAAGGAGTAGATGTAGATACTTGGGTCTCAAGCAAGGTAGATCTCACCTCTGCCCTTTCTGAGACAAGCCCTAGGGAAGGGGAATAAAGATCTGGAGAATTAATGAGCTCAGGAGGGATTTTGGGTCCCATTTCTCTTGAGTCCAGCTCTGAGGAGGTAAAATGATCCCCCAAATGAAAATGGTTGTTCAGGGTCAAGAGCCATAATAGGTCTTAGATGGCCTCCAAAGATTCCCATGTCTGTGTGTATCCAGCCACAGCACACAGTAGCTGGTAGAGAGCTGGGCCTGAGGAGGCCATGTGTGGTCACCTCTTTGTGGACTCAGGTCTGAGACCATACAACGAATCTCAGAGGATACTGGTGTGGACTGAGAATGATTCAGGACAGACTACTGTGTCAGTCCTTCCCCATCCTCAACACTGTGGCTCTACAAATGTCAACCCACCCCTCACCACCACCAAGGAAAGGGGGTGACCCTGAATGACTAGAGATACATTTTTCACCAAATGGGGGCTCAAAATATATGTTAACTTTTGTTTTAGAAAGACAGTGTTACATTTCTTTCACACCAAGTTTGTGGACTGAGATGAGTGCTTGTTAGGGTATGACGATGATAATGATGGTGGTGATGGTGGTGGTGGTCATGATGAAGAGGTGGATTACTAACATTCATTGAATGCTTAATGTGTGCCTGCTTCTCTGCTAAGATAGACGTCACCTGTCTGTCTGTCTTACTCTGGTGGCTTGTGTGTTGCTGTGATGTTGTAAACTGTGCCACTAGTATTTCAAATACCAGCAGTCACTCACAGTAGACAGGTTTCAGCAGAGCTTTCAGGTGGAGCTTTTTAGGAAGAAAGGTTTGGGAATCTACTGCAGAAAATTGGCCAACAAAAACCCTGTGGATCATAAGAGAATATAATGCTGGAAGTGAACATACTAGGATGGAAGGCACTCAAAATACACAGTGGCTGCAACAATGGACTTGGCATAACAACATTTATGAAGATGGCACACAGAACCAACTCACATTTCCTTCTTTTGCACAGGGAGTCACCATGAGTCAGAGTCAACTCGCTAGTAACTGAAAACAGTAACATCTCTGCCAAAACTTTTCAGTTATTAACTCATAAAATCTTTACAACAGATAACACAAAAAACCAAACCCACTGTGATCGAATCAATTCCGACGCCTAGGGACACTATGTGACAGAGTAGAACTGCCTCATATGGTTTTCAAGGCTGTGAATCTTTATGATAGCAGACTGCCTCATCTTTCTCCCAAGGTTCAAACCACCAACCTTTCTTTTAGAAGCCAGATGCTTTAACCACCTTTACAACAGGTGGGTTCTATTAAATCCCCAGTTTTAAGGAAATTGAGGTACAGAGAGGTTAAGTAAGTTGTTCAAGGTCACTAAAGAGGATGTTCTGGTAGCATAGTGCCCAAGGCAGTTGACTGCTAACCAGAAGGCTGGCGGTTCAAACCCACCAGCCACTCCTCAGAAGGAAGATAGGGCAATCTACTTCCATAGTGATACTGCCTTGGAAACCCAAGGAGGGGTCGCTATGAGTCTATGAGTCGGTCCGACTTGACGACAAACAACAACAACAAGGAGGATGTAGGATTTGAATGTAGGTAATCTCAATGACCCATGACAACACACTGAATGATTTGTAAACCAATTGTTCAGAAATATTTTTACCTATTCTTAAACTAAACCTTCTAGTAGGAGTTTAAGCCATTTCTTCTTGTTTTATTCTTAACAGAGAGAGCTCATAGTTGTTCATGTGATCCATATCTTTTCTCCATTTCCTCTTTTTTCAAGCCAGAATCACCTCAGTTGCCTCAGCCCCTCCTTAGAGCAACAGTGACCCACGATTCATGATTTCTTTATTTTTCAGTTGCCCTCTGATTTAATTTCTGGGCCTGAACTGGAACGGAGGTGAGTATGTGATGAGTGTTGTAGAAAGACAGTATCTTTATGATTCCCAAATTGATGCATTCAAATGTTGAATTTAGCAATGTCTTTGAATAAGAAACAGCTCACACTTGTGATGTCCCATGATCCCCTGGCTCAGCTGCCATGCTATATACACAGATACCCTTGATGGGCCTTCTTTCAAGTCCTCTGGGAAATCAATTATTTGGCCTTACGGGGACTGGCCTATTTCTGGGCCATGTTATCTGTCCATCTAAATTAAGGTGGAAGAGAAGATAAAAATACAAAGACCAAAAAGTCATTTTTCTACCAGAAAAACATTGAAATTCTTTGAGCCTTTCACTCCTTTTGATTTTCTGCCAATAACAATGAATAATGCCCTCTGCCCTTGCTTTTTGCTGGTAAAATGTAAACACTTCCCTGAGGAAAAATATATTTGGGGGATTTAACTAGATAGTTTCTTTTATTTTTAAAATTTTAGTTATAAGAGGGAGAAAGAATCTACTGAATTTAAACTAAGTCATGTTGTTGGACAGGAAATGGAGACTAGAGACCACCCCCTCCCCGACTCATTTGGGTTAGGATTTCCTGGGGATTGGGCAGGTCAACCCTGGGGGGTCTGTTTTAGTAGACGTGGCTTTAAATGGTTCTATTTTAAATCCAAGGACTGTCATATTTAAACATATTCACATTTGGGTCAGGTCACATAATCAGTAACATTGACTTCTTTTAGCATTTTATGTCATTATCTGACAATTATCACTTCTCTTCATGCCAGTTTCTCAATGTGAGGTGTATTTAACAAACAGCTATTGCCTTTTTCCTTCATCCATTTTCCCCTAACCAGTTGTCCCTGAGTTGATTCTGACTCATGGAAACCCTGTGTGTCAGAGTGGAACTGTCCTACATTTTTTTGTGTGTGTTTGTTTGTTTTTTATTGTGGTAAATTATTCCACAGGATTTTCAATGGCTGACTTTTTGGAAGCAGATCACCAGGTCTTTCTTCTAAGGTGCCTCTGGGTGGACTCAACCACCCATCTTTTGGTTAGCAGCTGTTTGTGCCTACCCAGGAACTCCATTTTCCCCTAAATCCCCTATACTTTTTCATTACCCACAGCTCACTATTGAAACTATTCTCTTAGAAATCAGAAAAAACTTTGTTTTGGCCAAATTAAAAGAACTTCTCTGGTGTTATTTTTGTTGATTGACCTTAGACCTCTGATACTATTAACCACTCCCACTCCTTCAAACCTCCTTAATCTCTTGCTTTCTTGGACATTCTGTGACCATTTCTTCTCCTGGGAGGCATCCATCCTTTCTGGGATATTCACCAAGGCTTGGCTCCTGTCTCCTGACTTTTTTCCTTCCATACTAATCTTGGCTTATTCTCCTATCTTCAGCTGTCAACATTATTTATATAATTCCCAGATCTGTATCGGCCATAACTGTTTCTCTCTAAACTTCCAGCCAGTATCACCAATCACTTTCTGAACAATTTAATTTGTTCATTTGTTTTTCTCCTGACTTCCCTCCCAATGTCACTAACAGGTTATATCTGAATCACTCACCATAGGAAACTCAAGGCCATCTTTGACCCTTTTTCTTGGACTTTAAACTCCAAGGGGCAAAAAAAGTGTTCACTTTTGTCACCATTTTATTTCTGGAGCCTGGCACAGTGTTTGGCACATAGTAGGAACTCGATACATTTATGTTGAGTTGAGTGACTTTTCTCTTTCATTACTTATATTCCCTCAGCCATCAATTTAAGTAATCTACCTACCAATCTCCAAATACATATTATGAGAGGCTGTGTAGGATATGGGTTGAGAGTGTGAGTTCTTCGGTTGGACTCTCTGGGTTTGAATCTTGGCTTAGTTGCTTATGAGCTGAGTGACTTTGACATGTTGGTCTTAGTTACCTAGTACTGCCATAATAGAAATACCACAAGTGAGTGGCTTTAAAGAACAGACATTGTCTCATCGTTCAAAAAAAAAACCCAACCAAACTCTCTGCCATCGAGTTGGAGCCAACTCATAGCAACACTTCCTTGGGTTTCCGAGGCGGTATCACTACGGAAGTAGATTGCCCAATCTTCCTCCCAAGGAGTGTCTGGTGGTTTGAACCGCCAGCCTTCTTGTTAGCAGTCAAATGCCTTAGGCACTACACTTCAGGAGGCTAAAGTCTGAATTCAGGGTGTGGCTCTTGGGGATGGTCCTTCCTGGTCTACTGCGATTTCTAGAAGCTGCCAGCAATAGGTGGCATTCCTGGGCTTGTAGATACATCTGTCTTATTGTCTGTCTTTCTCTTCCCCTTGTGTATGTCTCTGTGTCTATTCTATTCTTTTTAGAACTATAATTTCGAATGGAATAAGTTTAGGATCTACCCTACTCTGTTATGATCTTATAACATAACAAACAAAAATCCCTAATCCAAACAGGATCAAATTTACAAGTACAGGGGTTAGGATTTTTAGGAGAAACAGTGAAATCTATGGCAATGCTACTTAATCACTCTATACACACGAATGCATGCATGTACACATAGCCATACTACATGACCTCACACAGACATTTGTACTTAGTTTATTATCCTTGTAGACTTAAAATTTCACAAGACTTTTTGGCCATGTTCATTTATATCTATCTTTCTCCATATGAATGCCGAAAGCAGCCCTATGCACTCTGGCAGTTTCTTTGTCTGTATAATGAGGGAAATAATAACACCTAGCTGGGTATGTTCTAGGAGCTCTGGTGGCATAGTGGTGAAGAGACTTGACTGCTAACCAGAAGGCCAGTGGTTTAAACCCACCAGCCACTCCTTGGAAGGAAGGTTGGGCAATCTACTTTTGTAGTGATACCACCTTGGAAACCTAAGGAGGGTTCACTATGAGTTGGATCCGACTCCATGGCAGTGAGTTTGAGTTTTTGAGTTTGGGTATGTTCTTGAGAGGAATGGACTTTGTAAGTGTTCAATTAATATTATTATTGTTGTTGTCATTACTGTTATTAGTAGGGCAGGGAAAGGGCATGAGCTAGACCTGGGTAAGGTTTGGAAGCATGTTGGGGGACATCATGTTAGGGTGACAGGGTAGTAACAACAGAATGCTAAGGTCCAAGACATGTTTAGGGCTGAGAATGAATAATTCTGATGGGAATGAAGAGTGCCAAGGGAAAAGGCATATTAAAACTGAAACTGACCTGGTAGGGAAATGAGTTTCCAAGGTGCTCTTCAGGACCCTGGGATTTTCTTGGAGGAGCCTCAGAGGCTTCAAGAAGGAGGACAGGGGTGGGTTGGGGTGGGTGAAGATTAGAAACTAAAAAGTACAGGGGTGGGCTGAATGGGGTAGAAGGAATGTGTTAGGTTTGTTCATGGATTTAACCAGAGCACTGTCCTTTTCTTTGTTTTACATCTTGGTTTTCTGGATAAGGTCTCCTTTGAAGAAAGGGTCCTGATGTTTACGAAAAAAAAAAGAATTAAAATCACTGCTGTGGGCCTCAAATGCTAAGCTTGGGAGTTTGAGCTTTATATTGCGGGCAATGGGGAAGCTGTGGGGGGTTTTTGATGGAAAAATAACAGACAGTTTATTAAAACCATTTTTCTTGCAATTCATCTGGAGGTGGTATATGTAATTCTCTGAAATGAGGAACTAACATATTCTCCAGGCAGAAAGAGCCATTATGAGACTGATTGTTCCTTAAAAAATAGCTTCTCTGTCTACCTCTTCCTGTTTCTTCTCTCAGCCAGCAGCGTATCATGGCCCTCATGGTGTCCTTCTTGAGTTACAGCATGGCCTTCTGTCTTCTGCCTGTAGACTTTGCCCTTCTATCTAGTGGCAGCTCCCAAAACACCAATTTTGTCACTTCTTTACATTGCCACAACTTCTATTGGCTGCCCCTTGGTTGTACAATAAAACTAAACACTTTTGTTTGACATTCAAGGCCCCATGGTGTGACAAACTCTGGTGTTCTAATCCTATGTGCTATTAGTCACCTAAGGAGCTCTGGTGGCACAATGGTTAAGCACTCAGATGCTAACCAAAAGGTCAATGGTTCAAACCCACACAGTGACTATATGAGAGAAAAGACCTGGTAATCTGTACCCAAAGACTGCAGCTTAGGAAACCCGATGAGGCAGTTCTACTCTGTCCTATAGGGTTGCTATGAGTCAGAATTGACTTGATGGCACATAACAACTAGTTACCTATTTCCAGATGATTAAATTTTCTTACAGAACCCAATTCTCTGAAACATAGCACATTTCTTTTCTCTTGTGCATATCATGCTATTGCCTTGTCCTGGAATGTACCCCACAAGACACACACAGATACATACATGCACAATACATATACACATATCTGTACTTCGTTTACTATCTTTGTAGACTTACAAATTCTACAAACCTTTCTTGACCATGTTCATTTATACCTGTCTCTCCCCACAGGAATGTTGGAAGCAGCCCTGCCACTTAAATGCTCATTCTCAAAGAGATCAGTTACAGTTGGAATCTGTAATAGTGCTGGGCTCTTTAAACCAGTTTCTGTGGAGTCAACTCCAACTTATGCCAATGCCATGTGTGTCAGAATAGAACTGTGCTCCACAAGGTTTACAGTGGTTGATTTTTTGGAAGAAGATCACCAGGTCTTTCTTCCAAGGTGCTTCTGGTTGGGCTGGAGCCACCAACCCTTCAGTTAGCAGTCAAGTGTATGAACTATTTGTACCACCCAGGGACTCCACTAGGCTCTTTCCACATCACCAATCCCAAATAAATTTAATCTGATTGTACTGGGGACTATTCAGATTCCTTTACTCTGAAACAGTCCACTCCTAAGCTGCCCACATGTACTTCCACAGCACCTGGCCTCTTCATCCAGTCTGAAGAGAACGTTTTGCGTCATGAGACAAGGAAGCCCAGGGGTTTTGAGTGGCTGCCCGTGTTTGAAGAACCAGCCCGAGCCCAGCCAACATTCCTTCTCAACAGGGATCTTATGAAATGTCTTCTTGACAAATGTCAGCAGCACTGAGATTCACCACAACTGTGTATTAAAAGAACAAAAGCCTTGCCCTGACAGGCCTGAACAGCAAGCTCAATTTGCCCTGGGGAATAACTGGCTGAGGAAAGGTGAGTCTTTGGTGTTCTAATCTCTTGCACTGCCTGCATGTTCCAATCAGGGACCTTCTGGAGAACTCCTGACAGACTTGTAAACACTCTTCCCTATAACCATAGGCAAGAGTGACAAGAACAATTTCACAACTTGTGGCTGAGGTAGAGAAAAAGCGTTTCCTGTTCCGCACTTAGCCCCCACCCCTACTCATCAGCACTCAAACAGCACAGCACACTAAGGCATGAAATTTTTCACTGATGCCACTTCATCTATAAAAAGCTCTCTTTGCCCCGAAAGTGCCAATGTTCTAGTGAGAGACAGACTATTTACAAATCTATTTCACTGATTTCCTCTTTCGAGACATAGGAACTATGGCAGAGGTGGCTTTGTTACTACTGACAAATAGTCCCCAAGGACCTTTGCTCAGCCGTGCTAGGCATTATTTGTACCAGGTAGCAGGCATGCCAGGTTCTGGTGCTCAACCAGTAACCAGTTGCTGCTGAGTCAACTCTGACTGATGGTGATGCCACATGTGTCAGACTGGAACTGTGTTCCGTTGGGTTTTGAGTGGCTGATTTTTCAGAAGTATATTGCCAGGTCTTTCTTCTGAGGCATTTCTGGGTGTACTTGAACTGCCAACTTTTGGTTAGCAGCCTAGAGTAACTTAACCTTTTGCAATGACCCAGTGACTCCCTCTGGTCCTCAAGGAGCTCCAAATTTAGATTGTGTGGTGGGAGCTGCCAAAAACTAAATTAAAATAAGATGAATAATAAATAATGTTTCAAGTAAGCTCAGGCTAAATGCCAGAGCACTTCAGAGACAGTGTTTAGGAGCTGGGAGGGACTGCTGTGGGCTGTGGGCTGGCTTATCAGCAAAGGGTCAAGGAGCAAGGATAGACAGGACTGAGCTTGACCTTAAAGAATGAATAAACCAAGATCAGCTAAGGGAGGAGAGAAGGCTGTATGACCCAGACATTAGACCTAAGATTAGGGCAGTGACTCATCCTGTTTCTAGGATGGTTAAGTTTCTTATATGAGCCTATAGAGTTATAGGGAGCCTCTTTTCACTCCAAATAGCTCAGGTGTGTGGTGTCAGGGTACAGAAGAAGGGACCTGAGTAACTCCCATCAGAGGATGGCGGAGAGGGAGCAAAGGTCACCACATGTGCATCTTGGTCATATCTCACACATCTGATTCTGAGTCCTACTTATTGGACACAGTCCTCCACACTGTGGGGTAACAAAGGAGCTCTGGTAGCATAGTGCCTAAGGCATTTGGCTGCTAACCAGAAGCCTGGAGATTCAAACCCACCAGCCACTCCTCGGAAGGAAGGTTGGGCAATCTACTTCCGTAGTGATACCGCCTTGGAAATCCAAGGAGGGGTCGTTATTAGTCAGGTCTTACTTGATGGCACATATCAACACAACAACAATAACAAAATAGCGTAACCTAGAAATCAATGGTGAGGCCAGATACTGTGAATAAGCTTCTGAGCCCTGAGGTAAGGTGTGACTATTGTCACCTTTAGAGTCCCTTAGTGGTACATATGGTTAACATGTCTGGCTGCTAATCAAAAGGTTGGCAGTTTGAATCCACCCAGGGGTGCTTTGGAAGAAAGGCCTGGAAATCTAGTTGCAAAAAATTGGGTTTTTAAAACCTTATGGAGCACAGTTCTACTCTAACACACGTGGAGTCACCATGATTTGAAGTCAACTTCTGGCAACTTTTTTTTTCTTACTGTCACTTTGGCTGTAACAAAGGACCCCTGGTGGCACAGAGGAATCCTGGTGGCACATGGTTAAGCACTCAGATACTAACTAAAAGTTTGGCTTTTCGAACCCACCAGATACTCTATGGGAGAAAGATGAGGCAGTCTGCTTCCGTACAGATTTACAGCCTTGGAAACCCCATGGGGCAGTTCTACTCTGAATTACAGGCTGTGAGTTGGAATGTACTCCATGACAACAGGTTTTTTGGTTTCAGTTACCACAAGGAGGAAAAGGTAAAACAGGATTTCAGGAGACAAAATATGAAAACTCAACTAGGCTAATAAAGACAATGTCCAGAGGCTCCCTGGCACCTTATTCACCAGAGGCCTCTTTCAATCTCTGGACATTGCCATATTACTCACCTTCAGTACACGAATCCTGTATTTTTGTGGGTGCTGAGATTTACCTCCTTGGGAACCCAATGGGGGTTGCTATAGTCAGAATCAATTCAATGGCAGTGTTTTTTTTTTTTTTTAAATCTGGTGGAGCAGCGGTTATAGCATTCAGCTGCTAACTAAAAGGTCATGGTTCAAACCCACCAGCCACTCTAAAGGAGAAAGATGAGGTAGTCTGCTTCTGTAAAGATTTACAGCTTTAGAAACCCTATGGGGAAGGAGTTCTATTCTGCCCTATAGGGTCACTATGAGTGACAACTGACTTGATGGCAGTGGGTTGGGGTTTGGTTTTGGTTATAAATAGTCAGCTCTCAATTTTTCCACCATGTGGGAAAAGGAAGAGCCTGGAAAAATTCCATCTATATATAATTCTCAGTCCCAAATTTCAGTCATGGTTTCCATCTTCTTTCTCAGAAAATCTTTGCCCAGAGCCATCATGAAATGGTAAAATTGTGTGATTTCCACATTATCTTTCTGTCTTCAATTAGTAAGTTGGCTGGCCTTGAGCAGCCAACTTGGCACCACCCCCCTTTCCTGTTATGCTTGGTAAAGTAGAGGGTCAGTGAAAAAGAGGAAGACCTTTAATGAGACGGGTTGACACGGGGGCTGCGACAATGGGCTGAAGCACAGTAACAATTGTGGATGGCACAGGACCAGGCACTGTTTTGTTCTGTTGCATGTGGGGTCACTATGAGTCAGAACTGACCAAACAGCACCTAGCAACTATAATTCCAGTTGTATAATGAGATTGCACTAGTCTAGAAGCTCAGTGGTCTCATTAGCTCTGATATTTTATGAGCCATATAAGTCTATCCCCATCTGACTGTGCATGTAAGCAGGGAGACTACTGCGTAAGCAGCAGTATGTACAGTGGTTGGAGTGTTGCCTCTGGAGTTGGACAGGCCTGGGTTCAAACCCAGGCTTAGCCACTTAGGACCCTCTCAGAGCTGAGAGTGCCTTTATGATGGGGGTTGCTTATGAGTATCAGGTGAGCTAATGTATGTAAAAATGCCTAACACAGTGCCTAGCTGATAGCAACCACTCACAAGATGTTAGTCTAGAAAACAAAAGCAAAAAAAAAAGAAAAAATGGGAAGAGCAAGAAGGTAGTCTGGACAAACCAGACCTAAATACGAGTCAGCCTTGAACAGAATTAGGGTAAATATTGTTGTCTCATGGATGTGAGACAGGATTGGGAACCAGGTTCTAGTTCACCACCTTAACACTAGGAGACAATCAGCAGACTGTCAACATTTTTAGCAAAATATAATGTCATAAGGACAACACAGACAAGACTTAAGCCTTTCAAGTATGGACACAGCTGCAAGGAGTGATCAGTGTTCAGCGGCATGTGCGGTCCCCTCTAGGCTCTTGGTGAGAGAGGACAGGGCTCTCGGGGACTGATTTATTAGGAAACCCACCTTCTCAGCAAGGTGAGGGTGGCTGAGGGTGGGAATGTGGCCCACTACTTAGTTGAGGAGCAGACAGGAGGAAGATTGGTGTGGGTAAGAAGTCCTGGATGGAATCTTTTTACCTTTCTGTAGGAGGAAGACTTGGTAAACATAAAAAAATAAAGTAATCATAATCATCGTTCCTTAAACCACATATTTAAAACATTTATCATAAATGTTTCCTCAAAAATACTTGATCTTAGGTCTCTTTTGTGTTCTCTAATTTTAAATTAGTTTTTTTTTTTAATTAAAAATTATTTTTTAACTGAGAACATTTTTATAAGTATCATAAATGCAGGGAATTTCCTATCAAGCTAGCAATGACCGAGAGCTGAAGTGAGCAGTTCCACAAATAACAAGCCTGAGGGTGTCTAGCTGGATGCTGGCCTCACTGTAAACTTATATGGCAAACCAAGAACAGCAGAAACACTGGAACTGCTGGGATGATAGACAGGGTCCACAAATATACTCATTAGGTTATAGACGCATCTGTTTCCCACCAAGCAGGCCTGACTTGTAGGGTTTATTTTTAAAGCCTACCTTTTATTGGGGCTCCCTCCTATTTTATAGAGAGGCAACTCAGTGTATCCATACATAGCTTGCCTGCCAGGCACCATTATTCCACACGTGGAACACATCTCATTCTTGGGGTAAGGGTGTGTTTGCTGTTGGGCAATAGCATGTGCCTTTCTTCTTCCAAAGGGGATAGAAAAAAACACAAATGAATTACAGCCCGGAAGCTGTTAGTGGGATTTTCTTCTCTACATGTTTTTATAGCAAAAGGATGGAGTACTCTGTTTATCATAGATGCAATTAAGTATGGGAATCCCAGAGAACTTTAAAGGGAATTCAGTGAGTTCTGACATTCCTGAGGGAAGGAAGCATTTTGCTTTGAAGTTTCAGGAGGATACAAAAGGGGACTGATGCCTATGAAGCTGACTCTGGCGAGAGTGTTTGAGACAAAGGACGGGAACCCAAGCCCGTCAGATTGGGAAGCCCTATCATTGGGAATACTTGTCATTAATTTTGTCCTTATCTGCTGCTTGCTTTTATGTGGTTGCTCTAGGATGAGTTGCTCTGATCTCAAGAAAGAGTATAAAGTAAAATAATACACATAAAATTTGTGAGGAAATGTACATACGTAGAAACAAACTCAGAGGAGGCCCTGCATGGTGTGAAAATGGTTTACATGCTCAGCTACTGATCAAAAGGTTGGAGGTTCAAGTCTACCCTGAAGTGACTTGGAAGAAGGGCCTGACGATCTACTTCTGAAAAGCTCAGCCACTGAAAACTCTGAAAATGGAGCACAGTTTTACTGACACATGTGGAGTCACTGTGAGTTGGGGCTGACTCCATGGCAACTAGTTCAATAAATCTAGAAGTCTGGAAGACCCATAATCTTTCCTAGCATTTTACTGAAAATGAGGTTGCGTAGGAAAAGAGGGCTATGTTACTAGCTCAGCCCATTTGCCGGGGAGCCTCTGGACATTGTCAGGCAGTGGGCACAAGGGCTTTCTGGTTTCACACTGTGCACACGGCTGTCCTGGGGCTATCTCGGCAAATCGGAACTCCACTGATTGCCCAGTTCACATATTTCTCTGAAAGTGTGCTAAGCCTGAAAGCTGCTCATAGGTATTTGTATCATGATACATCCACTGTAGGACAAGCTTCCAGTCCAGCAAGTTTCCATGCTATGTGACCTAATTAGAGAGGCATGTTCCTCTCACCCCCCACCACAGGTGGATCCAGGATTTGTAGGGGCAGAGATTTAGTCAATTTGGGAATAAAGAGAAGAATTAAAAAAAAAAAAACAGCTGCCATCGAGTTGACTTATCTCACTGTGACCCCGTGTGCATCTGAGTGGAACTGTGCTCCATAGGGTCTGATGTTTTTGGAAATAGATTAACAGGTCTTTCTTCTGAAGCACCTCTGGGTGGACTCAAATGGCCTACTTTTCAGTTAACAGCCAAATATCTTAACTGTTTGCACCACCCACCCAGGGACTCCAAGGAGAAGAATACTAATATTACAAATGCAAAACCAGGTACAGAGCTTTGGAAGGGGCCTGAGCAGTGCAGAAGCTCTGAAGCCTAAGTTCTACCTTTGTTGTTGTTGTTGTTGTTGTTATGTGCCGTGGAGTTGGTCCTGACTCAGTGACCTCTCCTTGAGTCTCTGAGGCAGTATCGCTATGGAAGTAGATTGCCCCATTTTCCCTTGGAGGAGTGGCTGGTGGGATTGAACCATCAGCCTTCTGGTTAGCAGTCAAGTGCCTTAAGCACTATGCTGCCAGAGCTCCTTAAGTTCTACTACCTTCTTGGTAAACCATATCTGCCCCTTGCATGGGTTGTCAGAAGAGGGTCACCAGGCCATGCAGGGTTTGGCATCACAGCATACTTTAGATAGGGACAATGGTTCTTGGTGGCTTTCATAAGTTTTGATTCCTCCACCAGCTAAGGTTTCTTCTAGAATCTCTTTGTTGCCGTTGTTGTTAGCTGGGGTAGTGCTGATTTCTATTCATGATGACACCATGTGTACAGAGTAGACCTGTGTTTCAAAGTCTGTGAACTTTTGGAAACAGATCACCAGACCTGTCTTCCAAGGTGCCTCTGCGTGGGTTTGAACTTCTGATCTTTAACCTAAACTCTCTTTCACAGAGAGAAAAACAAAGAAGGCCTGTGTTCCAAGTCCTCCAATAACATGCAATTCATGCTCCCCCAGGGACATTGCTGTTGCAGACTGGCCTTCTCTAGGGTCTAGCAGAGTGCCTGGCACACACAGTGAGTGGTGAATACAGGCTGAAGTGAAGAATTAAATGGAAAATTAAAACTAGATCCCCAAGGGAGATGGAAATTCCCAAACTGGGTTGAAAGATGAGAGGGAATCCCCTTCCCTGTGCCTAGGAGATGAGTGTATTCTTGCTTTGCACAGGAATGGGGTCATAAACCTCTCCTTGTTTGTAAATGGAGAGGGCCTCTCTGATGGTTCCCTGGGTGGCCAAGGGGGTTCTCAGGTCTACAGCCATTAGGAGATTGCAATCTTTCTCCTAAGTATATTGGTGTTGGAAAGATTTACAGATTTAATCCTGTTTGCCTTCACCAATCCTAGCTACAGTCCTCCTTGGCTCTTACGCTGTGATGGGGAAAAGAGGCCTCTCCCTGACGGTTTCCTCATTTGTTGTGCATCTAGAAAACACTATCCCCTGTAAGAAGCAGAAAGATGAGGACCACTCTGCCTTAGTCTATGAGCTGTGCAGTAAGTGCTCCTCCCATCCCCTTTGCTTGGGCTCTGGGCAATACCGCAAGCCTAAGAGCCTCATCAGGGCCTTTGGGAGTTTTCCCTTGACTCCTTTCAAAAAGAATCCTGAGAGCCCTGGATCTACCCTCATGGTCTTCTCCAAAGAAGGGCTTAGAGGGCACCTTAGAGTTGAGGAAGATTTAAAACACACAGGGAAGCCAGAAGCAAAGTACTTAAAGACATTGTCAGATGCAGCCACACGGGTGTATAACTGAGAAGAGACATGGTGAGATTACATTTAGTGGGGACTTCGTCGGAGAGGGCGTTATCCAGAGCCAAGAGATGGTTGACAGCTGAGGAAGCAGCTGAACATCCTAAAGAGAGGAGGAAACCAACAGAATATTATTAGAAAAGGACAGAGAAAAGCAGGGAACTATGTGCTAAGGATAAGGCAGAATGTATTAGGCAAGTAGGCAGAAAGTATAGTAAGTGGAAGGTGAACTGAGACAGGGGTGGGGAGTAGAGACACCTCTTGGGGACTGTGCTAATGTGTTTGAACTGCATTTGAACTGAATAAGCATGTATTGGTTGTGACTGTATCATAGTGAGGGTAGCGTATATACTTTCCTAGAGCTGCTATAACAAGTACCATAGATTGATACTGGTTTAAAGTAACAAATTTATTCTCTCACAGTTTTGGAGGCTGTAAGCCCAAATTCACAATGCGAGCAGAGGCCATGCTCTCTCTGAAGGCTCTCAGGGAAGGTTCTTCTTTGTCTGTTCCATCTCCTGGTAGCCCCAGGCATATCTTGGTTTGTGGCCTCACCACTTCAATCTCTGCCCTCATCATCACATGGCCTTCCTCCCTCGTGGTATTCTGTCTTTTCTCCTCTTTTTATAAGCACACCAGTCATTTCAAAAGATCTTGCTTTGCACAAGGATAGAGTCATATTTCCAAATAAGGTTATGTTCACAACTAATAGAAGGAAGATGGAGCAATCTACTTCCATAGTGATACTGCCTCAGAAACCCAAGGAGGGGTCGCTATGAGTCGGGGCAGACTCGATGGCACATAACAACAACAACAACAACAATAGGAGTTAACCCAAACCTGTTGCCATAGAGTTGATTCTGACTCAAAGTGACTCTATGGGGCAGAGTAGAACTATCCTATAGGTAATCATTATTTTTTTAATCTTTATGTAAGCAGATTGCCATATTTTTCTCTTACAGAGCAGGTGGTGGGTTCAAATCACCAACCTTTTTATTAGTAACCAACCACTTTAACTACTGTGCCACCAGGGCTCCTACTGGAAGTTAAAACTTCAACCTATCTTTGTAGGGAGGATACACTTCAACCCATCACAAGTGTTGAACAGGACACAGAGAAAAGAGCTGGACATATAGGACTCCTCAGGGAAGGAAGGTTCCAGGGTCAATCCCATGGGACCAAATGCTTTAGCTTACTTTCACCATGACTGATTTGTTGTATGTTTTCTAGACAACACAGTCCATGTCCAGACCTGCATAGACTGCTCAGGCCAGGGAGGAAATTGAAGTAAGAATATACTAAAAGTGGTTCAATGTCCTGCATGAGGCATGAGTGAGGAGCTCTATGTAAATCAGCTCCTGGGTCAAGCTACTACCTTCTCTTTGCCAACCCATAATAGCCCAGTTCCTCTTCAATTAATCTGTATTGCCCTTTGCCTTGCCCCAAAGCAAAAACCACACCCATTGCTATCGAGTCTATTCCAATTCATAGCAACCCATAGAAGAGCAGAACTGCCTCATAGGGTTTCCAATATTGCAATCTTTATAGGAGCCAACTACTGTAGCTTTCTCATGTGGAGTACCTTGTGGGTTTGAACAATCAACCTTTCAGTTAGGAGCCAAGTACTTAACCACTGAACCATCTGGGCACCTTTTGCCTTGCTTGTTAGGTGTCAGTTCCTACTCATAGTGATCCCTATGTACAACAGACTGAAACACTGCCTAGTCCTATGCCATATTCACAATCGTCACTATATTTCATGGCATAGTGTCTACGGCATTTGACTGCTAACCAGAAGGTTGGTGGTTCAAACCCACCAGCCACTCCTTGGAAGAAAGACTGGGCAATCTACTTCCATAGAGATACCGCCTTGGAAACCCAGAGGGGTCGCTATGAGTCGGAATCAACTGGATGGCAG
>NW_006921677.1:10371956-10375623 GCF_000298275.1 Orycteropus afer afer
GTCAACTGATCTCACTGAGGGTTTTCCTTTTTCACTGACCTTCTACTTTACCAAGCATGATGTCCTTCTCTAAGAATTGATCCCTCCTGATAGCATGACCAAAGTGTACAAGATAAAGTCTTGTCATCCTTGCTTCTAAGGAGCATTCTTGCTGTAGTTTTTCCAAGACAGATTGATTTGCTCTTCTGGAAGTCCATATTGGCAGTCAATATTTTTTCCAATGCCATAATTCAAATGTATCAATTCTTCTTTGGTTTTCCTTATTCATTTCCCAGCTTTTACATGCATTTGAGGCAACTGAAAGTGCCATGGCTTGGGTCAGGTACACCTTAGTACTCACTCAGGTGACATTTTTGCTTTTTAACACTTGGAGGTCTTTTGAAGCAGATTGGCCCAATGTAATGTATCATTTGATTTTTTGACTGCTGCTTCCATGGCACTTATTGTGGATCCAAGTAAAATTAAATCCTTGACAATTTCAGTCTTTTCTTCATTTATTGTAGTGTTAATTGTTGGTCCACTTTTGAGGATTTTTGTTTTCTTTATGTTGAGGTGTAATCCATACTGAAGACTGTAGTCTTTTATATTCATCAGTCAGTGCTTCAAGTCCTCTTCACTTTCAGCAAGCAAGATTGTGTCATCTGCATATCACAGGTCATTACTGATGTTGTATTCCTCTTCATCTAATCCAATTTTGGGGGATTATTTACTCAACATACAAACTGAGTAAGTATGATGAAAGGATACAACCCTGATTCAGTATCCCCTTGTTCTGTTTGCATAACTGTCTCTTGGTCTATGTCTAGGTTCTGTGTAAGTACAGTTAAGTATTCTGGAATTTCCAGAACAATGTTATCCATAATTTGTTATGATTCACACAGTCAAAAGCCTTTGTATAGTCAATAAAACACAGATAAACATGGCTATCACTGTCAACCACTCAAAAAGGGATCAGTACAGGAGATCCTGGATAGAGTGAGCAAAAATATGGAACAAAACTCAAAATCATAAAAGACCAGTTTTACTGGTCTGATAGAGACTCGTGAAACCCCCAAGACTGTGGCCCCTACTCATTGTTCAGGCCTGGAATTGAACTCATTACTGTGCTTTCCAGCCAAACAAAAGGCAGGCATGTAAGGTAAACATTCACACCAGGTAGGTACATCCTTCAGAACACTCAATCGTGGGCGATCAGAAGGGCAGTATTTGCACAGGGAAATAGCTCAGAGAGTGAGAGTGCATAGGAAAGAAAGACACAGGGAAAAAGTAACTAGAGGAAGGAAGTGGGAAGAGAGCTGTTACACTGTGGGGATTACAGTCAATGTCAGGCTCACCTGCTTAAATTCCCCTTTAAACTGCATGGTCTGCCTGCCTGAGTAATAAAAATGATCCAAAACATAAAAATAAGGCAAAAGAAGGAATGTCTGCCCTTTCATTGTCATGCTAGAGTTTTATCTACAAGGCCTAGCCAAAGATTATTCATTACATGTACCTTTACATGCCTCACCATTGACTACAGGTATGCATCACTTAACATCCATGATACATTCTGCGAAATAGGATGTTACGTGATTTGAACGTTGTGCAAACACCACATTATATACAGGAGAGATTTTTAGGACAAAGACACACAGGATGGTCACTGGTCAGGCTGGGAACTTGCCACTGCTGCTCAGAGGGACTGCACAAAAGCTTTGGCTCCATTGCTGCCAGTCCTGCATGGTCTTCCCCAGCCTCTGAGAACTGCATCTGGCTTGCGTCCTTCTCACCTCCACCCCCACCAACTTTCTTGTTCTTTCTCCCATCATTCTTGCAGCCTGGAAGGTAGGTGGCTGCCACTAGAGAGTAGCTGCAGACATGAGCCAGGCATCTGATTGGCAGCTCCAGTGGCATCTGTGAAGTCTCTGCCTGAGGCCAATGTAGGGGATGAGCCATCCTTGCTCTGGGGTGGACTCAGGGCCTGGAGAGCTAGTAAAAAACAGATAAAATCTCCACACTTAGCATCTATGGCCCATTCTTCTATGGGATTTCTGAACTCTTATTATAACCTTTCAGTATCACTGACACTGAATGATCATATACAATATCATATACACAGTGATGTATGTATATTTATATATATGGTTGGAGCATACCTGAAGGACTTGAAGCAATGCACACCTATAAGCATCTGCCCCAGCCTCTTTGAAGTTAGTCATTAAAGTGTAGATTTTTGCCTGAAAGAGATGCATATTCCATTGCTTGGTGGAAAATATAACCCTAAACGTTGTGGTTATGGCAGGAAATAAACCTTTTTTTTTTTTTTGTCTAACTTAGCTGTCCTATTCCACATTCTATTTTCAATGGCTATAAATACTCAGTACTTCAAATATTCTTTGAACCAGCTTTTCCATCTGCTTTTACCCTCAGTAATGAGTTGAACAAATCTTTAACACATGTTTATTCTGTGATTTTATGCATTTATGTTTCTAACTTGTTGAAAATTATACTTTCACAGTTTTAGAGGTTGTCTCACAGAAAGACCAAAATGGCCGTACCTGTTACAGCCATTGAACTGTGTTGTCTTAGAAAAGTACATCTTGTGCTGTTTAAATCCATAATGTCATTTGTTGGTTCCCAGAGTGAGTCCCAAACAGCAACAGAACTTTATCATTGCTGACTCTCTGCTTCTGTGTTTGTTTTGTTTTACTTCTTAATTCCAGTTCTTTGTTTTTCTCTTTGCTTCTGGTTCCTGGCCAAGCATGTTAGTCTGTTTGACATATAGTCTCTTGCCACAGCTGGTTCCAGGGACTGATGGGTCTGTTTTTGATTAAGGGTTGAGATGCACCCTGTGGGTCAGAAAACTCATGGACATTATCTGTGCTTGTCTTCTAATCTAAAGGTGGGAGGCTGAACATATCCTGTGGTGATGTGGAAGAAAGGTCTGGAGATCTGTTTCTGTAAAGATTACAGCCAAGAAAAAGCCATGGAGCTGTTCTACTCTATAACATATGGAATTGCTATGACTTGAAATTGACTCAATAGCAACAGGTTTGGTTTTCGCTTTTGGAAGTCTTGACCTCTCATTGTGTTCCTGTGAAATACTCTCCTACCTTCGGAGACTATTAATAAACTTGATTGTAAATTATCTTAAAGTAAAGGAATTCTATTCTGATTGGTTTGTAGAGAATTCTAAGCACATCTAATATTCTCATAATTTCTAGAAAATAAATTAACTAAGCTTCTAATACTTTTAATGTGCCGTGTTTTAAGAAAAAACAGGCCACATCAAAAAAGAAGAGCCAAAATTAACACTTTAAACCAACGTTTCCAACAATTAAGAAAAATAACACTAAGAAAAGCCTAGAGTCACTAGAAGAAAGGAAATAATGAATATTCCAGCAGAAATCAATGAAACAGAAAATAGAAGGACAATAGAAAAAAATCAACAAGACCAGAAGTTGGTTATTTGAAAAGATCAATAAAATTGATAAACCACTGGCAAACTTAACAAAGGAAAAGAGGGAGAGAATACAAATAACATGAATAAGAAATGAAATAGGTAACATCACAACAGAACCAACTGAAATAAAAAGGGTAATATCAGGATACTATGAAGAACTGTACTCCAACAAATTTGAAAATCTGGAAGAAATGGACAGATTTCTAGAAACACACCACTTACCTA
>NW_006921677.1:10378461-10379634 GCF_000298275.1 Orycteropus afer afer
AACATGGTGGCATTGAGGAAGAGAAAGACATAGAGAGGTACATGGGAGGTGCAGGCAACAAAGATGAACCCTTTTGCATATACAGTACTGCATTGTCTATGAAGGCAAACATGGGTATATGGGTGGATAGATAGGTGCACAGGCTAAACTATTAGGTATGCCTATGAAGCTGGAAGTGTACCCAGGACCATGTATAAGGTTGGCAGACAGTGGTCCTATAAGTTTATTTCTATGATCTGAATTCATGAGACAAAGTGTTTGTGAACTGCTGTATGGAAAGTAAATTTGCTCTATAGATTTTCACCCAAATCACAATAAAAAAAAAAAAAGAGAAAAATCAGACATCACAGAAACTACTCATTTAGAAGTATCTTAATTAAGAATCTATGCTCACATTTAAGAAAAAAAAAAAAAAAGAAAGAAAGAAAAACCAAACTGGTTGCTGCAGAGTTGATTCCGACTCATAGAGACCCTATAGGATACAGTAGAACTGTACCATAGGCTTTCCAAAGCTGTAATCTTTATGGAAACAGATTGCTACATCTTTCTCCCATGGAGCTCTGGTGGTGTAGTGCTTATGGCATTTGACTGCTAACCAGAAGGCTGGCGGTTCAAACCCACCAGACAATCCTTGGACAGAAGGTTGGTCAATCTGCTTCTGTAGTGGTATCGCCTTGGAAACCCAAGGAGGGGTCACTATGAGTGGATCCGACTCAACGGCAGTGTGTTCTCCCATGGAACACCTAGTGGGTTCGAACCACCCACCTTTCAGTTAGCAGGTGAGAACTTAACCATTGCGCCACCAAGGTGAACATAAGCAAGGTGAATTGTTTGATAAATCAAACTGACAATAATTTTGTTTGCAAATAATTTTGGTGACTTTTTTCCTGATTTTTAAATATAGAATATATAAGCATACATTTTAAGATTTGAATTTGCTTTCTCATGAAGAGACTATAATGTGAACATTCTAAAATTTTATACTGGCTTACTAGTCAGACAAGCTAACATCTTTGTATTGTTGAAAATAAAGGAGTCCTAGTGGCACAGTAGGAACTCTGATGGCATAGTGCCTAAGGCATTTGACTGCTAACCAGAAGGCTGGTGGTTCAAACCCACCAGCCACTCCTTGCAAGGAAGACAGGGCAATCTACTTCTGTAGTGATACCACCT
>NW_006921677.1:10380444-10399610 GCF_000298275.1 Orycteropus afer afer
GCCACCAGAGCACCCTATGACCCAGTATGGTGGTGGGTCCTTATGTTGCATAGTAGTTAAGCACTTGGCTGCTAAATGGAATGTCAATTTGAACCCACCAGCCTCTCTTCAGGAGAAAGATGTAGCAGACTGTTTCCATAAAGATTTCATACAGCTTTGAAAACATTATAGGACAGTTCTACTCTGTCCTGTACAGTTGCTATGAGTTGGAGTCAACTTGACAGTGAGTTTGGTTATTCCTTCTGAGTGGTATCAGATCTTCTCCTAGAGTGGTCAGAAACAGCCTGACTCTACCAATACCTATATTCAGACTTTTAGCCTCCAGAACTCTGATACAATAAATTTCTGTTCTTTAAAGTCACCCCCTTTGTGGTGTTTTGTTATGGTAGCCCTAGGAAACTGAGACAAACAATTATTATATTCTATAATGTAGCAGCTTATATGTAAGTAATTTAATCTTTAAGTAATTTAAAACTTTGGGTTAATATTCATCAATGTAATTAAAGGACAAATTTTGGATACCTGAAAATTTTCTAAACCAGGTAGCTTGTTGAAACATTGGCCAGTTTCATGGGTGTTTGATTACACATTGTTCATGCTGAAATTGTTAATAAGTTTTGAACAAGGGACCCACATTTTCATTTTACACTGGGCCCTACAAATTATGGAGCCAATCTTGTATGTTTTAGTATATGCAGTTGTATAAGCTCACCTGTTGAAGCCAATTAAACTTGACAGAGGAGAACACATATGTGTTCTTTAAGCCTGGGCATGCCCTTTCTTGCTTGCCAAAGTGAGGCTCAAGCAGTAATAGACCTATATTTTGTTGGTTCTCACACACTTATGTATAGGTATGTGTATGTGTGTGTATTTATATATAAATTTATATATACATGGCCATCAAGTCAACTCCAACTCATAGTGACCCTACAGGACAAACTAGAACTTCTCCATAGGATTTCCAAGGCTGTAAATCTTTATGGAAGCACACTGTCACATCTTTCTCCCACAGAGCAGTGGTGGGTTTGAACCACTGACTTCTAGGTTAGCAACCAAGTGTTTTAACCACTGTCCCATCCAGGCTCCATATAAGTAAGTCAGTTCTGACGTAAGTCAAATACCTCATTTTAGTTTTCCTTATCATTGCCTTTTATTATGAGTATCTTTATAAATGCAATGTTTATTTGTCTTTGGGGATTGAAAACATTGTGTATAAACTTACAGATATATTTTGATACATACATGCATATATAAAATACACAAATCATAAAAATTTTCTCTGATGATAAAGAGTTGTCCAAAGTTGGCATTACTTCCCTCTAAGCTTTCTCTCCAGCAGAAGTTATCATTAATATGACTAAATTAATAATATATTTATATGAGACTATACTAGGAGAAATAATGACAAAGAAATACAACTATCTATGCCATGTAATAGAATGCACTTTTTGTTTTGCAGGAGAAAAAGAGATTAGGTTCATATTAACTTGTCAGGCTGGTTCAGAGTATGAAAGAGTATAGTGAGGGGCAAAACTTGAATGGGTATAGCATGTTGGAAGTTTCAGGGAACTAAATTTGCTTTGGATTATGATGACTGAAAATAATGAATCTGAAAAAAATATGAGGAAATTTGTTAACATTTGCCAAAGTTTGCTCAGTGCTGATGCAATAATTTTAATAAATAAGAGATAACTTGAATAAATAAATAAAATTATTGTTTTAATAAAAGATAATTTTAGTAAAAGTTTTATTACTCTTTTTTTGGTAATATAATAATGTAAACTAGAATTTAATTTCCTTTCTGTTAAAATGACTCATGGTCTTGACCTATTTAGACTGTTCATATAAAATAAAAAGTAGCAAAAGATTTTTCTTTACCTTTACTCTGATTTTCCCATGCAATGGTGATCTTATACCTTAAAAACAACGTTTTATGCTTTCATTGATTATTTAAACAAACTAAAAGATCCTCACTCTAAAAGAGCCACATTTTCTTATAATTGTGTTACCTTTTCCTATGTGTATTTTAAAATGTTGAATTTTAATTTTGATTAATAAATAATCACAATAAAAGCACATTTTTCTCAGTATGTAAGATCTTTAAAAACTCTCCTGTAAAAACGTTTAATTTTTCCCCTGCCCTCCAGCAGCTAACGAGGAACAAGGAATGAGGCGTATCATTGCTGATATCAGACGGATTTTGCCTGCAAGAAAAGAATGCCAGAAAGATGTTTGCCTATGTTTTATTGATTATGCAAATGAATTTGACTGTGTGGATCATAACAAATTAAGGATAACATTGAGAAGAATGGGAATTCCAGACACTTAACTGTGGTCAGGTGGAACCTGTACGTAGACCAAGAGGCAGCCTTCAAAGAAAACTAGAGTATACTGCATGATTTAAAATCAGGAGAGGTAAGTGTCAGGGTTGTATCCTTTCACCACACTACTCAGTCTGTATGCTAAGCAAATAATCTGAGAAGCTGGGCTATATGAAGAAGAGTGTGGCATCAGGATTGAAGGAAGACTCATTAACAACCTATGATATGCACATGACACAACCTTGCTTGCTGAAAGTAAAGATGACTTACTCGAAGCATATACTGATGAAAATCAAAGACTACAGACATTAATTTGATTACACCTCAATATAAAGCAGAGAGATATCCTCACAACTGGACTAACAAGCAACATTATGATAAATGGAAAAAAGATTAAAACTGTCAAGTATTTCATTTTACTTGGATCCACAATCAATGCCCATGGAAGCAGCAGTAAAGAAACCAAATAATGTATTGCATTAGGCATGTCTGCTGCAAAAAATCTTTTTTTTTTTTTTTTATTGTGATTTGGGTGAAGATTTACAGAGCAAATTCACTTTCCATACAGCAGTTCACATACACTTTGTCTCATGACATTGACCATAATTTACCACAATGCAACACCTCCCTTCCCACTTCTTTCTCACAGTTATCTCTTCCCTGTGTCCATCCCTCCATGCACTCCTGCACACTGAGCTGTCTCCCTGTGCATAAGCAGCCCTTCTTTCTCCCATGATTGTTCTCTCCAAGGAGTGTATCTACCTGAGGCAAATGTTCAACTCATATGCCTGTCTTTTGTTTGGCTGGAAACCACAGGTGTGTGGGTTCAATTCCAGACCTGAAGGGCAGCTAGGGGCCATAGTCTCAGTGGTTCCCCAGGCTCTGTCTGACCAGCAAACCTGGTCCCCCCCCTTTTTTTTTTCTCCAAATGATTTTGAGTTTTCTTCCACATTGTTCTCCCACATTGTTCAAGGATCTCCTGCAAAAAATCTCTTAGAAGTGTGAAAAATCAAGAGTGTCACTTTTAGGACTAATGTGTGCCTGACCCAAGCCATGGGTCACCTCATATACATGCAAAAACTGGACTATAAATTTGAAAGACCAGAGAAGAATCAGTGCTTTTTGAATTATGGTGTTGGCAAAGAATATCAACTATACCATAGACTTCCAAAAGAATAAACTGATTGGAAGAAGTACAGCCAGGATGCTTCTAAGAAGTGAGTGAGGATGGTGAGACTTCATCTCACGTACTGTGGAAATGTTATCAGGAGGGACCAGTTCCTCTGGAGAAGAACATCATGCTTAGTAAAGTAGTGGGTTAGCAAAAAAGAGGAAGATCCTCATTGAGATGGATTGATACAGTGGCTGTGAAGATGGGTTCAAATATGGCAACAATCATGAGGGTAAGGCAGGACCAGGCAGTGTTTCATTCTGTTGCACATAGGGTCATTATGGAACCAACTCCATGGCACTAGCAACAATAATAACAACAGCAGCTAAACTGTATATGATATTTACTAGAGGATCCCTGGGGAATAACAAATATTTATTTGTTCATCATATAAAAAGAGGGATAATAGAAAAATTAGATTTGTTTATATGCTCCATGTTTCTTAAATAGTAGTATTACATATAACTAATGGAAATATTTTTCAAATCTAAAGAGGAGCTCAGACTTGTAAGGCTAATTTTGTACAAGTACTATGTTATTAATATAAATATATTTCAGAGATTTTATTTGAGAGGAAGGCTCTCAAGATTTGTGAGTGCCTTTACTGTCTGTAGTATATTCCTACCCTTGAGGGAACAATCAACCAGACCCTTATAGAACAGTATGTATAATACTCCAATAGAGATTTTACTTTTCTCCATCCTCATATTATTATTAACTGTATTAAATCAACCCTAACCGTTCAGAGTTGTTCTCAATAGGTGGTTTCTACTTTCCCCTCCTGTTTGCCTGCTATTATTTAGCATCAAATTGGCTCTGACTCATAGCAAGCTTATGTGTAACAGAATGAAACATTGCCCAATCCTGTGCCATCTTCATGATTGTTGGTTGCTATCTTTGTATCCATTGTTTTGGCCACTGTGTAGTGCCTTGCAGCCTAGGAGTCTCATCTTCCAGCTCCATATCAGACAATATTCTATTATGATCCATAAGGTTTTCATTGGCTCATTTAAGAAGTAGATCCCCAGACCTTTCTTCCTGGTCTGTTTCAGTCTGGAAGTTCCATTGAAATCTGTCCACCATGGGTAATCCTGTTGGTATTTGAAATACTGGTGGCATAGCTTCCAGCATCACAGCAACATGCAAGCAGCCACCACAGACCAACAATTTGACAGTGCTAGCATGTTTCCCTGTGTTTCTATAACATACTAGTATTTAGGTCTTCAACAAAGAGATTTCGTTAGGTGCCATAGAGGTGGCTCCGACTCATAGTGACCCTCTGTACAACAAAACAAAACACTGCCAGGTCCTATGCAACCTTGTCTCTTGCAAAATCAATTAAAGATCGTAGATTTCCTTTATCTACTTGGACACAGAATACCTGGGTTTTTGTGGCTTGCACTAATGTCAAAATTCAATTAACTCATACTTAAGTCATAGAATGTTAGCACTCAGTGGCATGGAAAGGAAACTGAGGCTCGAAGAAGATAGTTCAGATAGATACAAGTACTACACTTTTCTGTCTGGCCATACATTGACATAAGGCCCCTTCCTTATACATAAAAGTCTATGTATCTTTTTTATGTGTGTCTGCATCTTAGATTAGAAGTTCCCAAGGCTATAGGGACCATATGTATGTTGTATTTCTCCCCTCCCCGTCCAATGCATCTTTGATGCTTTCCCAGAGGTGAATGGGTGTTCTGTAAGTGCTTTTTGATGGGGATGAAACAAAAAAAGAAATTTTTCTGGAAGCAGACATTCTGGAAATTGCTAGAGAAAGCTGTTCAGAGGTCAAGGGGTGACTGTTCCTCTGTTTGAAACTACTTTAAAGAAATCCCCCACCCCAGGGAATGAATCAGAACACCCCTGCCTTTAAGGTCTATCCAGATGCTTCCCTGAGGCTCTGCACGGGGAGCTATTAGCAGTGTCACTACCTATGAAGATCTTTGCTGGGAACAACAGCTTTTGGTACTGTTGGCAGATACGTCTAGAGAATGGCCAAGAAAGGATGTGACATAAATTCAACAATTTAATTCTGAAAACCCCGTGATTTCAATGCTGATCATTTCTTGTTAGAGCTTTGTTTTTCCTCTTTGGCCATAACAACTGGACTTCCAGGGGATTATTTCTTCTTTCAAATGAAGGACATATTCAGAGCCAAATTTCAGGTCTTTCCTGATTTGGAAAAAAAAAAAAAAAACCCTCAAAAAACAATAAAAGGAGTGGGAGCTTGGTTTTGAATAGTAGCCAAGGACACTACATAAAGAGATAACTATTATACTTCCCAACAAAGCAATGCTGTTTTTCGAAAAATAAAAATATATTTTGCTATAAGGAAAAATCTAACACTTTTACAGAACTTCTAATCATAAACATTAAATGAAAAACAAAACAAAAACCCAGGTGCTATCAAGTAGACTCTGACTCATTGCGACCCTGTGTGTGTCAGGGGAGAACAGAGGTTTTTTTCTTTCCCATTGTGTTTTTGGTACAAATTTACAGAGAAAAATTTGTTTACATTCAACAGTTTGTGTACATTGATTTCACGCCCTGATTACAATCCCCAACCATAACCCACTCTCCTCCCCTCCCTTTCCTGTGACCCCCCCACCTTTCCCTGTCTCCTTCTTAACTATGCACTCCTGTCTGTTCAGCTCTCCCTCGGTGTGAATTCTGCCCATCTGGTGCCCCATGGCTAACTGCTCCAAGGGCTGTATCTCCATAGAATAGGTGGGTGCATCACCCTGGGTTGGGTGTTCTGCATGTAAGTCTTTCTACTATTAGACTGAGAGACAATTCTTGAGAGTGAGTCCTATCTCGGGCCCAGAGGGTATCCCAGGGCCATAGTCTTGGGGGTCCCACCAGACTCCATCTAACCAGTAACTCTGGTCATTATTGTGTTTTTGAGTTTTGTTCCACATTTTCCTCCCACTCTATCCAGGATCTCCAGTTTTGATCCCTTCCCAAGTGCTTGACATTAGTAGCTGGGCACCATCTAGTTCTTCTGGTCTCAAGGTCCATCATATCCTTGGACTAATTGTTTCCACATACCCTTGGTTTTCTTTACTCTTCTTCACTTCAGACAAGAGGAGACCATTAGCTGCATCTTAGACAGCTGCTCAAAAGCTTTCAAGAACTCAGTTGCTATTCACCAAAGTAGGTTGTGGAACAAGATTTTTATGTACTATGTTGTGCCAATTGAGCTTGGTATCCCAAGGCCCAGTGGTTCTCTCTCCCAAGGTGTTTGATTGCCTCTGAGGGATTGCTCCATGTCTATCTTCTGTTGCTTCTGTAATGATTGTGGTTATTTTGTTCACTAGTATCTATGCAAGATTATCTTCAGCTAAATCTATCATTGGTGTAGGGTACATTCCTGCTTGCCGATCCCCATCTGTTCTTCTCAGTTGTCTATGCATTTATCTGCAGCCTGGTGTTTGGTGTTAGTGGGAACGCAGTATTGTGCATATACTAGTATTTGCCTTTGTTGTCTATATCTTATGTACATGTTTCAATGTCCTTCCTTTCTCCAATGTCATCATGCTGGTCACAGAATCTTTCCATTCCGTCCATCCCCTTACCCAAATCAATATGTGGCCCCAAACTAGTCCAAAATTTCCCCTTCCCTTCCCTCCCTCCCCAGTAACCTACAAAGTAAGCTCCCTTCCCTAAGTAAACCCTTCCTTGACTTTTTATAGTAATGGACTCATACAATATTTGTCCTTCTGCATTTGACTTATTTCACTCAGTATAATATCTTTTAGATTCATCCACATTGTGAGATGATTTGCATATTTTTTCATTATTCTTTAACATAGCGTAGTATTCCATTGTGTGAATGTGCCATAATTTGGTTATCCATTCATCTGTTGATGGGCATTTTGGTTGTTTCCATCTCTTTGCCATAGTGAATTGTGCAGCGATGAACACGGGTGTGCATATGTCTGTTCATGTCCTGTCTCTCACTGCTTTAGGATATATTCCTAGTAATGGAATCCTGGATCAAATGGTATTTATAGTTTCAGTTTTTTAAGGAAACTTTTTCCACAATGGTGTACCATTTTGCAGTCCCACCACCAGTGTATGAGAGTTCCAATCTCTCCACAACCTCACCAGCATTTGTTGCGTCTTGTTGAACTTTGCTATTATTGTTGGGATGAGATAATATCTCATTGTTGTTTTGATTTGTATCTTTCTAAGGAGCTCTGGTAGCATAGTGGCTAAAGCACTTGACTGCTAACCAGAAGGCTGGTGGTTCAAACCCACCAGCCACTCCTCGGAAGGAAGGTTGGGCAATCCTACTTCCGTAGTGATACTGCCTCGGAAACCCAAGGAGGGGTTGCTGTGAGTCGGGGCCAACTCGACGGCACACAACAACAACAACAACAACAATGGCTAATGATCGTGAGCATTTCCTCATGTGTTTGCTGGCTGCCAGCATATCATTTTTACTGAAGTGTCTGTTCATGTCCTCTGCCCGTGTTTGAATTGGATTGTTTGTCTTTTTGGTGTTGAGGTGTTGAAATTTTCTATAAATTTTGGAGACAAGTCCTTTGTCAGATACGTCATAGACAAATATTTTCTTCCAATTTGTAGGTTCTCTTTTTACTGTTCTGGAGAAGTTCTTTGATGCACAGAAGAATTTAATTTTTAAAAGGGCCCAGTCATCTAGTTTCTCCTCCACTGCCTGTGCATTTTAGGTTATGCTTCATAGTTTATTTATGTCATTGTTGTTGTTGTTGTTATGTGCCGTCGAGTCAGCCCTGACTCATAGCGACCCCTCCTTGGGTTTCCGAGGCAGTATCACTACGGAAGTAGGATTGCCCAACCTTCCTTCCGAGGAGTGGCTGGTGGGTTTGAACCGCCAGCCTTCTGGTTAGCAGTCAAGTGCCTTAGCCACTATGCTACCAGAGCTCCCATTTATGTCATAAATTAATTAATTTTTAATAAATTATTATCAATTAATAATCAACTAATTATTAAAATAGATTTGCCCTTATTTTATCTTTGATGAACTTTATAGTTTTGGGTTTTACGTAAAAGTCTTGGATCCAACTTGAGTTCATTTATGTGTATGGGTGAGGTATGGGTCTTGTTTCAGTTTTCTGACGGTGGATATCCAATTTTGCCAGCACTATTTGTTAAAGAGGTTATCTCTTCCTCTATTTAATGGATTTTGCTTAGTCCTTTGTCAAAGATCAGCTGTCCATAGATGGATGGGTCTATTTCTGGGTTTTGATTCTCTTCCATTGGTCTACCTGTGTATCATTGGACCAATACCATGCTGTTTTAACTACTGTGGCTGTATAGTAGGTTTTGAGATCTGGGAGTGTGAGACCTTCCAGTTTATTTTCCTTCTTCAATAGTGCTTTGCTTAACCAAGGTCTCTATCCATATGAAGTTAATAATTGGTTTTTCCATATCCTTAAAAAAATGTTGATGGTATCTGGATCGGGATTGCATTGAATGTGTAGATTGCTTTGGGTAATATTGACATCTTTACAATATTCAGTTTTCCTATCCATGAACAAGGTAGGTTCTTCCATTTATGTAGATCCCTTGTACTTTCTTGTAGTAGTATTTGGTAGTTTATATATTTTTTTTCATTGGTCTTTTGTGTCATAAGATTTATTCCTAGATACTTTATCATTTTGGTAGCTATTGTAAATGATATTGTTTTCCTTACTTCCTTTTCAGAGGCCTCTTTGTTGATAAAGAGGAATCCAACTGATTCTGTTATGTTGACCTTGTATCCTGCCACTTTGCTGAACCTCTCTATTAGTTCCAAAAATATTTTTGCTGAGTCTTTTGGGTTTTCTATGTATAGGATCATATCATCTGCAAATAGAGATACCTTTACTTCCTCTTTGCCCATTTGGATGCCTTTTATTTCTCTTTCTTGCCTTATTGCCCTGGCTAGGACTTCCAATATAGTGTTAAATAGAAGTGCTGATAGAAGGCATCCTTGCCTGGTTCCTGTTCATAAGGGGAATGCTTTGAGTCTTTCTCCATTAAAAATAATGTTAGCCGTTGGCTTTGCATATATGCCCTTTATTATGTTGAGGAATTTCCTTTCTATCCTATTGTGCTGAGAGTTCTGAACAGGAATGGGTGTTGGATTTTATTGAATGCCTTTTCTGCGTCAATTGATATGATCATATGGTTCTTTTGTTTTGTTTATGTGGTGGATTACAATGATTTTTTTTTCTGATGCTGAATCATCCTTGCATACCAGGTATGAATTCCACTTGGTCAGGATGTATTATTTTTTCGATATGTTGTTGGATTCTGTTGGCTAGGATTTTGTTGAAGATTTTTGCATCTATGTCCATGAGGGATATTGGTCTGCAGTTTTCCTTCATAGTGGTGTCTTTCCCTGGTTTGGGTATCAGTGTTATGCTTGCTTCATAAAATGTATTTGGGAGTATTCCATCTTTTTCTAAGTTCTGGAACAGCTTGAGTAGTATAGGTGTGAACTCTTGCCAGAATGTTTGGTAAAATTCTCCAGTGAAGCCATCTGGACCAAAACTTTTTCTTGTGGGGAGTTTTTTTTTTTTTTCCCCATAGTCTGTTCAATTTCTTCTTTTATTCTGGGTCTCTTGAAGTATTCTATCTCCAACTGGGATAGTTTAGATAGGTTTTGTGTTTCTAGGAACTTGTCCATTTCTTTTAGGTTCTCAGATCTGTTGGAGTACCATTTTTCATAATATTCTGTCAATATCTTTATTTCAGTTGGTTCCATTGTGATGTTGCCCTTTTCATTTATGATTCGTGTTATTTGCATCTTCTCTTTCTTTTCTTTTGTTAGATTTGCCAGTAGTTTGTCAATTTTGTTAACCTTTTCAAAGAACCAGCTTTTTGCTTTGTTGATTTTCTCTATTGTTTTTTTTATTTTCTGTTTAATTTATTTCTGCTCTGATCTTTATTACTTCCTTACTTCTGGATACTGTAGTTTTCTTTTGTTGCTTTTTCTAATTGTTGGAGCTGTTGAGTTAGACTATTGTTTTTGTTTCTTTCCTTTTTTTGATGTGTACATTTATTGCTATCAATTGACCTCTGAGTACTGCTTTCACTGTGTCCCATAGGTTTTGGTAAGGTGTATCTTCATTCTCATTTGTTTCTAGTAAGTTTTTTTTTTTTTAAATTATTTCATACTTTATTTCTTCTGTTACCCAGTAGGTTTTGAGCAGTAAGTTGAAAAACCAAACTCACTGTCATCGAGTTGGATACAACTCATAGCAACCCCTCCTTGGGTTACCAAGGTGGTATCACTACAGAAGTAAATTGCTCAATCTTCCTTCCAAGGAGTGGCTGATGGGTTTGAACCACCAGCCATCTGGTTAGCAGTCAACTGCCTTAGGCATTACACCACCAGAGCTCCTTTTGAGCAATGTATTATTCAATTTCCACATGTTTGATACTTTTTCTTTGATATTCCTATCATTGATTTCTAACTTTATAGCAGTGTGGTCCAAGAAGATGCTTTGTAGCATTTTAATATGTTTGAATTTATTGAGGCTTGTTTTATGTCCTAACATATGATCTATTCTAGAGAATGATCTAAGTGTACTGGAGAAGAATGTGTACTGTGCTTTCTTTGGGTGGAGTGCTCTGTATTTGTTTATGAGGTCAAGTTGTTTGGTTGTGTTGTTGAGTTCTTCTGTATCTTTGTTGAGTTTTTTTCTAGTTGTTCTGTCCCTCCTTGAATGTGGTGTGTAAAGTCTCCTACTACTATTGTGGAAGTGTCTATTTTTCCTTTCAATTCAATTAATATCTGCTTCACATATTTTGGAACATTTTCATTTAGTGGATAGATATTTATTATGGTAATGTCTTCTTGGTCAATTGACACTTTTAGCATCATATAGTGTCCTTCTTTGTCCCTTATGCTGTTTTTCATTTTGAAGCCTATTTTATCAGAAATTAATATTGCTGCTCCTGCTGTTTTTTTTGGTTACCATTAGCTTGGTATATTTTTTTCCACCCCTTAATTTTGGTTTTTATCTTTGTGTCTAAGGTGGGTCTTCTATAGGCAGCATATTGATGGGTCTTCTTTCCTTATCCAATCTGCCACTCTCTCTCTTGACTGGTGCATTTAGTCCATTCACGTTGAGTGTAATTAGTGATAGGTATGAATTAATTGCTATCATTTTGTTGCATTTTTTGTTGTGTTGTTGGTGATTTCCTTGGTCCAAATATTTTTCTGTGCTGAGCTCATTTTGTTATCAAGTGTTTCTTCTCTTTTCTTCTTTTTTTGTTGGGTTTGTGCTTACTAAGCCTATATATATAATTTTTTTTTTCCTTTTTTCTGGGTTTTCTTAGGGGGATTATTAATTTTCTTTGTGGTTACCCTGAAGTAAATTCTTGTCTCCTTAATTTGGGAACAGTTTGTTCTATAAAGACGTGGTCCTGTTTTCCTCTCCATTTGGAAGTTTTGTACCTAGAACTTTTATTCCATCTATTTGCTTTGTTGCTGGTGGAGTCTACAGATTAACTCCCTTGTTTCTTCATGTACAATGTTTTATGAGCTTATTTTGAGTATCTCTTTTTGGTTTGGTTTTTAATTGTTGATGTCAAGTGTCCTGATTTTAATTTGTTGTTCTCTGTTGTGGGTTCTCTATTGGAAGGACTCTCTTTAGCATTTCTTGTAGGGTTGGTTTGGTTTTCATAAATTCCTGTAATTTCTGTTTTTCTGAGATTGTCTTAATTTCACCCTCATTTGATGGACACTTTGGCTGGATATAGAATTCTTGGTTGGAAGTTCTTTTCCTTCAGTGTTTTATATATACTTTTGCATTGTTGTCTTGCCTGCTTGGTTTCTGCTGAGTTATCAGAACTTAGTCTTATTGCTTGTCCAGTAGGTGACATTTCTTTTTTCCCAATCTGCTCTCAAGATTCTTTCTTTGTCTTTGGTTTTGGAGAGTTTGATTATGATATGCCTTGGTGACTTTCTCTTGGGATCTATTCTATATGGGGTTAGTTGAGTTTCTTGCACAGATATATTTTCTTCCTTCATGATATGGGGGAAATTTTCTGTTAGCCTGTCTTCCATAATTTTCTCAGTGGTGTGTTTTGTTTTGTTTTGTTTAGTTTTATGCCTCCTCTTGTTCTGGTATTCCAATGAGGTATATGGTGTTTCTTTTCATGTTATCTCATATAACTCTTAGGTTCTCTTCACTCTTTGTTCTGATTTTTCATTATACAGGCTGGTGTCAAGGGATTTGTCTTATAGTTGGGAAATGTATTCTTCAGCTAGTTCTAGTCTACTCTTTCATCCTTCCACTCTCATTTTACTGTTTATCTTCTGTATTTCTAACTGCTGTTTTTGTATGTATTCTAATTGTGTATTTATCTTGTTATTTTGTTCTTGAGTGGTTTTCCTGAATTCTTCCAGGATACTGTCTGTGTTCTCCTTGATTCTGTTTATGGTTTTCTTGAGCTCTTGTAGAGTTCTATATACATGTCTTCTGAATTTCTTCTCAGATAATTCTATTGCCTGTTCTTCTTCCATGATTGATAATTCTTTAGCCTGGGGTTTTATTTCTATTGTCTTGTCCTTTTTTTTTTTTTTTTTTTTTTTTTTTTTTTGTCTGATTTGAGGTTGTCTGTTGTTCCTAGACATTTTGAAGTTGTTGTCTTTCACTGTTAGTTATGTATTGATTTGTTTCACCCTGGTTTTATGTTTAAGTATATTTTTAAGTGTGGGGTAGATGTACTTCTTTTGGTTATTAATTCAGATGCACTGGGTTGCTCTCCAGTTTTCACTGTATTGGTGGGATCACTGTTGGGAATATGGATGCAGGTCTGTTTTTCATGAAAGGGATTTGGAATTGGTATGAGCAGGTGTTGTGGTGGCTTAATGTGCTCCTTCTATTGGATGAGGCAGAAGAGAAGGGGGAAAAAGAGAAAGAAAGAAAAAAAAAAAAAAGGTGCCAGTAGCAAGTCCCAGTTTTCCATGTTTGTGCAGTTGCTGCTGGCTCCAAGAGTTTGATTTGTCTGCTTGGGATGGCTACTAATGATGATATTTGCTGTCAATCACAGACCTGCAGTTCAAAATTGACAGAGATCCCAATGGTTAGGGGGCCACTACTTTGCACTTGGGTTGGAAAGCTACAAAAACCGCATACCCTGGTACACTCTGTGCTGAAAAGCAGTCATGGAATAATTGAACCCCAGCCCATTAACAGACTCTCAGTGAGTCTTTTCCTTTCCCCCTCTCCTTTCTGAACTCCACAACAGCCCAAGCCAAGGGAGTTTTTGCTCTGTGTCTCAGCAAGGTTATCCACTCACTCAGATCAGCTCTCAATGCTACCATCAGACACTCTCAGTGTGGGTGTTCTGAGTCCCTGGAACATCTGTGGGTTCCGTGGTATTTTTTGTTTCTTTGTTTTCCTCCTTCTCTCCACCACTCTCTTTTGTATTGCCAGCAAGTTTTCTGATTCTTCATCTCTCTGTCTCCCTACTGGCTAGGCAGTTTCATTTATTTTTCCCAGCTGTTTAATCTGTACCTTTTCTCCTCCACTGTTCACAACTCCAGTATCACTGTTTCTGTCAACTGTACCTAGTTTTTCAGGAATTGAGATGCTAGAGGGAACAAATGTGTGGGCCACAGGTATGATGTCATCTTTCTCTCCTCTATAGGGTTTTCAGTGGCTGATTTTTAGATTTCCAGGATCTTCATCTGAGATGCCTCTGAGTGGATTTGAACCTCCAAACTTTCAGTTAGAAGCTGAGTGTGTTAACCATTTCAACTACCCAGAAACTCCTCATAAGCATTACAAAAAACAAACTTATTGCCATCAAGTCAGTTCCAACTCATAGCAACCCCATTGGATACAGTTGTTATTGTTGTTGTTATGTGCCGTTGAGTTGGACCCGACTCATAGCGACCCCTCCTTGGGTTTCCAAGGCAGTATCACTACAGAAGTAGATTGCCCAACCTTCTTTCTGAGGAGTGGCACACAATAGAACTACCCAATAGGGTTTCCAAGACTGTAATCTTTACTGAAGCAGACTGCCATACCTTTCTCCCCTGCAGAGGCTGGTGGGTTTGAAATGCTGACTTTTCAGCTAGTAGCCAAGTGCTTAACCACTGTGAAACCAGGGCTTCTCTCATAAAAATTAAACACACACATAAAACTCACTGCTGTGGAGTCAATTCTGACTCATAGCAACCCTACAGAACAGAGTAGAACTGCCCCATAGGGTTTCCAAGGCCATAAATCTTTGCAGTAGCAGACTGCTGCATCTTTCTCCTTTGGAGCAGCTGGTGGTTTCAAACTGCTGAGTTCAAACTACCAACTTTCAATTAGAATCCAAGCACTTAAACAGTGTACCACAAGGGCCCCTTTCATAAATACTGGGTCTAACTTATTTCTTTTTGCAGTGAAAACATTGCAAGTAAACCTTCACCAATTCAACAGTTTCCACATGACAATTCCATGACATCAACTTCATTCTTCATGTTGCATAACCATTGTTGCTATCCTTTTCCAGAGGGTTCCACAGCCATTAACAGAAACCCAATGCCTCTAAGCAAAACCTCCCCCTATTCTCATTCCTCCCATACATCATAACTGTGAATTATCTTTGATTTCTGTATATTTCCTTATTTCATATAAATGAGATCCCATAGTATTTGTCCTTTTGCAATTGGTTTATTTTTCTTAGCATGTTTTCTAGGTTCATTCACTCCTTTAACTTTTAGAGGTGATAGGAATGATGCAATATAGGTGTTAACTTTCTTTCCAAGGAAAATTTGGACTAATAGCCTGAAATGCATATATGAAAGTATCTTGACCTTCTCCTCTTTGATAAAGCCATGTGGTATAACAAAGAGAGCACTGGTTTGAGTATTAAGAGTCTGGCTCACTCAAGATCTGATCTTGAGTAACCTAGGAGAAGTTACAGCTTGAGCCTCATTGGTAAGATGGGACAATCACACCAATTTCACAGCAATGATATAGGGATAAAATTAAATAGGATGATCTTAACAGCTAATATTTTTTGAGAGTTCACTTTATGCCAGACATTATTTTAAGGGCTTAACACTTTATATCACTCAATCCTTACAACAATCCTCTGATGGAGAAACTATTTCTTTCCACCATATTATAGATATGGAAGCTGAGGCACAGAATGGGTAAGTTACTTGCTCAAGGTTTCATAGCTTATGTATGATGTGACCAGCTGTCAAACCCAGGCAATCTGGCTTCAGAATGGTGCTTTCAGTTATTAACCCTACTCCCTCCCTAGATAATGCATGTGGAAGTATCTAACACAAAGCCTGACACATAGTAGGTATTCAATTAGTTTGAATTAGATCTAAACCATTCAAGTACAAACCTAGCATTTCTGTAGAGTGCAGAACCCTTAGCAGCTCAACGTGAGCAACATCTATGCTATTCACAAGGGTCAGTGGACAATATCTCAGTAAAAGTATACCACTAACCCAATGCCATTCATCACATTTAGACTTGTGATAAATATCCAAATGATAAACTATTCCTTGGGCATCAGGCACTGCTTCTTTCTAGTGGCATGATCACTTTTGTATTCCTTCTTTCAACAACACACTTTCTAAGTAACAAATTCTTCTGAGTGAAGATATATCTTCAATTATATATGCACTCTCAAGTATCCCTTTGGCTGATAATCAAATATAATCTCACTTCCTTGTGGAAGACCTGGGTTCAAATGCATTCATTCATAGCCACTACCTATCTGTCAGTAGAGGCTTGTGTATTGCTGTGATGCTTAACAGGTTTCAGCAGAGCTTTCAGACTAAAACAGATTAAGAAAAGCCTAGTGATTGATTTATAAAAATAAGCCAATGAAAACCTTATAGTTCATGATGGTCTGGTTTGCAATCATGGAGATAGTGCAGGATTAGGCAATATTTCATTACATTGTGAGTGGGGTTGCCATGGGTTGGGGACCAACTTGATGTCTGCTGACTATAACAACAGAGGCAGTTGGGGAAATCTAAGACAGGGGGTTGCGCTCCATGCTTGGGTCAGTGTAAGAAGGCAGTGGAGACAATATAGATAGCCATAGGGGGCAAGGCACAAATGAGATTAAAACAGGAAATCAGACAACTGATAATCAGGAAAGATGTCAATTTCTGAGAAGGCATGGGGACAAGAATGAGAAATCAGGGTGGTGAAATACTGGGTTTCCATCACTAGGAGAGATGAGATGCTTGAGACATTTTTATCTATTTACCAAAGGTCAGAGTGACTTCATTAGTCCAGAGGATTTGGGAATATCCACCCAAGGTGATGACACTGACTTATATCTTGAGGGCCATAAGAAGCAGAATTTTAAGCCTGGGTGAAGATACCAACAGATTTCCATTTTTAAAAGTTCACTGTGGCCAAAGTAAGAAAACGGATTGGAGAGGATGGAAACTGGAGCCTAGGAGAGGTTCTTACAGTAATCCAAGTGAAAAATAATGAAGAGATAAATTACTGAGTTAACATTGGGAATAGAGATGAGAGGACAATGTTCAAGAGGCAATTAAGAGGCAATATTTCCAGGAATTGATGATAGATTAGATGCTGAGATGGAAGGGAGAGGGAGGAGTTACAGGTGATCTCAAGGTCCTGACTTGGGCAACTGGGAGACTTTTAGTTCCGCCTGCTGAGATGGGAAAGAACAGATTCGTGGAGAATACAAAAAGAAAAAAAAAAAAATGGGTACTCATGTGAAAAAAATAGAGGGGAGAAAAAAAAAAAAAAAAAAAAAAAAAAAAAACCTCACTGCCACCGAGTGGCTTCTGACTCACAAAGATCTTATAGAATGAAGTAGAACTGTCCCATAGGGTTTCCAACGCAGTAAATCTTTACAGAAGCAGACTGCCTTGTCTTTCTCCCAGAGTGGCTGGTGGGTTAGAACAGCCAGCCTTTGGGTTAGCAGCCAAATGTTTTAACCACTGTGCCACCACAACTCCTTGATGGCCAAGGAAATGTTTATGAGACACAGGGCAGAAAATACCTTAGGATGGGTTGCAGTAGGCTAACTGAACCACAATATCCAGAAGAGATAAAACTACTATGACTAAGGCTAAGTCCTAAACTGAAGTCTATATTAATTCTTCATTTTTTATAGTGCCTAAGGCACTTGACTGCTAACCAGGAGGCTGGTGGTTCAAACCCACCAGCCACTCCTCGGAAGGAAGGTTGGACAATCTACTTCTGTAGTGATACTGCCTGGGAAACCCAAGGAGGGGTCACTATGAGTCAGGTCCAACTCAACGGCACATAACAACAACAACATGGAGTTCCTGGGTTGCACAACCATTAAGCACTTGACTACTAGCTAAAAGGTTTGAGGTTCAAACCCACCCAGAGATGCTCAGAAAGATGGGTCTGTTGATTTGCTTCTGAAAAGTCACAACCTTGAAAACTCTATAGAGCAGTTCTCTGCACACAAGGTCACCATGAGTCAGAATTGACTCTACGGCAAGTAAAAACAACATAATTCCCTACTGGAATGTGGTTGATAAATTTTCACTATAGAACATAAAATTACTGTGCCACTGTCAGATTACTGTCAATTCTTTACTATTAATCCCCTAAGAAGAAGCCCTTATGGTAGGGGGAAATGACTTAAAATTACAATAAATAAAGTATACCATAAGTAATCCTTCTACCTGGAATTTTCTTCCTCTGTATCTTTGTGTCTGTAATTTTTTCCCTCCTTTACCCAATATATATTTATTCTAGCTCCCTTGGGAAACTATTAATCGCTAAGGTTTCCTCCAAACACCCACCCCATAGGGAAAAGTATATGAGCCAGGATACCCAATTAGAATGCCCCAGGCCTCTTGAACTTGGTGATTGGTTCAGGAATAAGTCTGCATCCAAAGCAGGTCAATCAAAGTCTTTTCTTTGATCACTTCAAGGATGTTGGAAGAGGGAAGCTCTCTTTCTGCTGGACTTGCTAAGCTTGCAGGCAAAGGTTATGGTAGCTGGCTGCCATCGCCTCTCCTCTGGTGAGATTTTGAAACAAACTATACTTCTTGATTTCCCAGTTTTGCTAGCCAATTAAATCTTCTTCCCCTCTTTTTAAAATTTTCTTAATCTAGCTTGACTTTTTCTTTTTTACACATAAAACATAGAAGCTTCCCTAGTGCCTCCATACAAAGTTAATAGCCCTCTCATTTGTCCCTGTTGGTTATTAAAATATAACCCACATACCATACATTTCACCATGAACTTTACCTTTGAGTACAATTCAGTGTTTTTTCCAGTATGTTCACAGACATAAGCAACCATCACCACTACCTAATTTCAGAAAATTTTCATCATCACAAAAAGTAACCCCAAATCTATTAGCAGTCACTTCCCACCTCCCCTTTTCCCCACCTCAACCTCTGGAAACCACTAATCTTCTTTATGTACTTAGGGATTTGCCAATTCTGGACATTTCCTGTAAGTGGAATCTTACAACAGGTGGTATTTTGTGACTGGCTGCTTTCATTTGGCAATATGTTCTCAAAGTTTGTCCACTTTGTAGCATATGTCATTATATCATTCCTTTTTATGGTCAAATAATATTCTATTATATGATATGCTATGTTTTGCTTAGGAGCTCTGGTAGCATAGTGCCTAAGGCACTTGACTGCTAACCAGAAGGCTGGCAGTTCAAACCCACCAGCCACTCCTCGGAAGGAA
>NW_006921677.1:10399835-10408038 GCF_000298275.1 Orycteropus afer afer
CTTTGAGTACAATTCAGTGTTTTTTCCAGTATGTTTCAGTGTTTTTTCCTACTTCCGTAGTGATACTGCCTCGGAAACCCAAGGAGGGGTCGCTATGAGTCGGGGCTGACTCGATGGCAAACAACAACAACAACAACATCTTAATGGGTATTAAGTGGTATCTCACTGTGGTTTTGATTTGCATTTCTCTGGTGGCTAATGATGTTGAGAATCTTTTCATGTGTGTATTGGCCATACATAAATCTTCTTTGAAGAAACATCTTTTGAAATGACTTGCTAGATTTGTAATACAGTTGTCTCTCTTCTTTTTTTCTCCTATTTATGTATTTATTATTGTAATGAAAATATGCACAACCAAACATTTGCCAATTCACCAATTTCTACACGTATGGTTCAGTGACACTGATTATGTTCTTCATGTTGTACAGCCATTATCACTATCATTTTCCAAATGATTCTACTGCTGTTAGTAGAAACTCGATGCCCTTCAAGCAAAAACTTTCCCTTACCCTTTGTTGTTGTTGTTGTTATGTGCCGTCGAGTCAAACCCAACTCATAGCAACCCCTCCTTGGGTTTCCGAGGCAGTATCACTACGGAAGTAGGATTGCCCAACCTTCCTTCCGAGGAGTGGCTGGTGGGTTTGAACCGCCAGCCGTCTGGTTAGCAGGCAAGTGTCTTAGCCACTATGCTACCAGAGCTCCCTTACCCTAGCAGGTCTTTTATTATGAGAATTCATTAGTATATTACTAAATATAAAATAAAAATGACAAAAAGCAATTCAAGCTAGCAGTCCTAAAGGCAAAATTCAGAACATGGAAAAAATGTAACTGACACCTTTGGGCTAGGCTGTTTCTCTTTTTATTGTTGAGCTGTAATAGTTCTTTATATATTCTAGAAACAATTTTCTTATCAGATATGTGATATTCACATATGTTCTCCCATTCCACAAGTCTTTTTACCTTCTTGATGATGCTCCTTGATGCACAGAAGTTTTTAATTCTGATAAAGTCTTTTATATCTATTTTTTTCTTTTGTCACATGTGTAATATCTAAAAATGCATTGCCTGATTCAACATCACAAAGATTTATACCTATGCCTCCTTCTAAGTGTTTCATAATTTTAGGTCTTACCTTCAGGTCTGTGATCCACTTTGAGCTACTTTTTGTACTCCATGTCATTTTGCCTCTCCCTTTTTTTGCACTCATCAAATTGTGTTATGATCTCTGGTATCTATGCCTGACTCCTCCCTTAGATGCTTTGTTCTTGGATCTACGGTAGGCTCAGCATGTTGCCTAGTCTGTCCATAGGTAACATGGTAGTGCTGTGTTACTCAAAATGGTACCTTAAGTATATTTTTTCAAAAGATGCTAGTAAAGATGGACCCTACAATATATTCTGAGCTTAAATAAATTCTGGAAAAGCTGCATAGCAAAGTTCACTATTGAAGATCCACATTACATATTTATCCATTAAAGGTTCTGAGTAAATTGCACTAAAGAACCTGTTTTATTTCAAATTTCTCTTAGCCTATGTTTACAATATAACTGTGTGGTGACACTGCAATGTACCATCCAGATGCCCGATCAGGAATGAAGGACTTGTTGCCCAGCTGCTAGCAGTGCTGGGAACCAGCACTCAACTCTTAAACCACTTCGGGGACTGGCTCAGCTAATGAGAGCCTCCTTGCCACCCAAGATCATATACCTGTTCTCGGGGCAGACCATATCCAATAACTGATTGACATAGGCATATAAAGGCTTGGTCTTAACCCGGTTCAGGACAGCTTTGAAAGATCCTCCCATCTACACAACTCCTCACAGAGTCAGATAAGGTTCCTGGAGACTGCATAGCAGCCTGACTTCTCTCCTTGCCTAATCTTGCTTCCTTCTCTTCCCTCCCCTTCCCCAGGTTTTGATTCCACAAACACTCCCAGAAATTCTCTCTCATACAAAACTATATTTCAGAGTCTGCTCCTTGGGGAATACAAAAAGTATTATTATTTACTGAAACAAGGTATTAATTTTTATAGGACATTTAACAATACCTTCTGGAAGCATATTCATAGAATACTAGTTTGGGAAATGCAATATAGCAAAGCAAGACTTGCAGCCAGAAGAACTAGGGTGAATTCAGGCTTGTCTACTGGTTAGCTATTTGATTTTGATCAAATTACCTGTTCAGCCTGACTTTCAGTTTTTCATCAATACAGTCAAGCTCACAGGAACATGTGAGGACTATGTAGATCATTTTTTTGAAAATGGCTAGCACAGTGCTTAGGTAATCTATTAAAGAAATCTGGCATAGTGCCTAAGGGATTGACTGCTAACTAGAAGGCTGGTGGTTCAAACCCACCTGCCACTCCTTGGAAGGAAGACTGGGCAGTCTACTTCTATAGTAATACTGCCTCAGAAACCCAAGGAGGGGTCGCTATGAGTCAGATTCAACTCGACGGCAGTAAGTTGAGAAGAGCAAGGAATTTTGCTTATTTTGTGTACTGCTGTGTTCCAAGTACTTAATATTGTGCCTGGCACATAGGAAGCACTCAATAATTATTTGCTGAAGTAATTAAGTAAGTAACAAATATGAAACCTTTGAAAGTTTTCATTGGTGTATGTTTTCAGTCCATTCTGTTGAATAGGACACACTCATTTGTGAAAGTTAATAAGTGAAAATTACTTTCAGTACAAATTATGAAAGATCTACTTGTTGACCTTTTTCATACTGATTGGGCAGCCATAAAAATGTTGGCACCATTACTGCTAAAATTTCTTGGGCAATGTCCAACAGACCTTAAGTATGGTCACCAATTTATTTTGCTGACCTTTGTTGTAATTTTTGTTGTAGGCCACATTCTGAAGAACATAAAGTCAAAAGTCACTTACATTGGATCTTGTATTGCATTAAAGCAAGCTCCATAAAGTGCTACTAAAATTATTTTTGAAGGCTTACTGATTTGAATTTTCAAATGTCTTGACCTTATTGAGAAGAATCAAACTATTATATCATCTTTGCCTGCTGTAACATGCACCGGACAAAGAAATTAAGCTTAATATAGCACATACCAGGGCTTATGCTGTTAGAAAGTAAGTAGTAATTCCCTACTACTTGTGAAATTAGAGTTAACAAGATTGCCAATACTGCTTTATTTGTGATACATGCATAATTATGCTAAAAGACCTAGTGTCTACCTATATGAAGTGCCTAAGGTATCTGACTGCTAATCAGAAGGCTGGTGACTCACATCCACCAGCCACTCCTTGGAAGGAAGATCAGGCGATCTACTTCTGTAGAGATACCACCTTGGAAACCTCAGGAGGGATCGCTTTGAGAGTCAAAAACAACTTGACAACAGGGAGTTTGAGTTTTTTTTTTCTTTTGGTGATGTAGGGAGTAAGGCATTTGCCTGCTAACCAAAAGGTTGGTGGTTCAAGACCACCAGCTGCTCCATGGGAAGAGAATGAGGCTATCTACTTCCATAAAGATTTACAGCCTTGGGAACCCAATGGAGGTCTCTATGAGCCAGAATTGACTTGATGGCAGTAGGTTTGGTTTTTTGGGGGTTTTCCTGTAGACTCAGGAAAGGCTTTGAGACATTACTCTTGCTTCTCAGGGGAAAAGAAACATATCATCATAACCTCCAAGAAGATGAACAAGGAAAGAGCCACATGGAAAAAGCCAAGCAATTAGAAAAAGAACACAGAAAAGGATGCCTTTAATTGTATCCCAAAAATAGAAATGCATTTTGGAGAAGATATTCTTTGAATTTTGTCTTGAAGTCTGAACATAGTTTCTGATAGTCAGGGAAGTGAGGTAAGGGCACACCAGGAGAGAAACAGTACAGGCCTGGAACCGGGGAGATTGAATATCAGGGATATAGGCTGAATGTTGTATGAAGTGAGGACAACAACAAACCGTCCTGGGAATTAAAGACTTACAAACTCTTTATTGCATCCAAAGGATCACTGAGTTATGAATTCTCTTCTAGTGTTCTCATATTGTATTTCATGCCATGTATCCTTAACAAAATTAACTCGCAAGGGAAAACATATAGAAACAACTTATCTGAAGCTAGGCTTCTGGCAACTTTGCCCTTCTGGAATAAAACTTCAAATGCCATAATATATGAAAATGGAAGGGTGAGGGAAGAAAGGAGGAAGGAGCGGGAGAAAGAGACATACATACAGAGAGACAAAAGCAGCAAAACAGAAAGATAGAAAGCAAACAGAAAGAAATAGAGTACAACAGAAGAAAGATATAAAGACAAAGTCAGACAGAGATACAGAAAGACAAAAAAAACCCCATTAAGACAAGCAGGACAACAGAAAGAAAAAAGTCAGAAAGACAAAATAGTAGGCAGTAAAACAGACAGAGAAAAAAGAGGCCTCTATGAATCAGTAAAACACTTTTACAAAACCTGGGTTTAGAAGACAGACAATCTGGGTCAGAATTCTGATTCTATCGCTTATTAACTGCGTGATCTCATTAAGCCACCATGTCCTCCTATGGGAATCCCAGCAGCCTTGCGCTCATGGGGGCTGGATGAAATGCACACGAAGCACTTGGGGTCAGGCCTGGAACACTGTCAGCAGGCAGCATTTGCTACCTGCTCTGTGAAGGTGATAGGGCTGCCATATCTCCTGATGCCAAAGCTCATGGCTCGTCTGAAGTGACAGCCTCTTCTTTTCTCATTCACAGTCTGTTGGCTCTCCATTAAAATTCTTACTCACTTTGTGCATTTGGTTTTGGCATACTAAGGTAGGAATGTGGAGATTATAGTAAGGGTCTCCGGGAATCACACAATTGGCAAGAGACTGACCAAGGGAGGATGAGGAAAACAAAGCAGACAGAATAGGCTAGATACCCCTGGCTACATTTTAGAGCAGGAGGACAGAGTCAATATGCATAAGGATGTTCCTGAGTTAGCATGCAAAGGTTAAATTCCTTCATTCACTCTGAGCACCTTCCATGATCAAAGCATTATGACAGATATAGGGGTTATACAGATGAATAAGCTTTCAACAAGTTAGGGAATCTATACACACCTTGGAGACTGTCCACCCAACATAGTTAAAATAAGCAAACTTTCAATAAAATGTCTCTCGGGAAAAGCAGGATGTCTGGCTGATCACTTCCAAATAATGTTTGATAATGAGGTTACAGACTATGCTGTGCTAAGCTCACAGCAGGGGCTCATGAGTTGCTTGCCAACTGAGTTGTTTTTGCACAAAATAGGCAAATTCACTATTCTTTCTGTGGATAACTCATCTTTATCTCAAAGAATTATTACTCTTCTCCCACTCTCTGTTCCAAATAATGGCACTACCATCCTCTGAGTAAGGAGCCCTGGTGGTGCAAATGGTTAAGCACTCAGCTGCTAACTGAAAGGTTGGTTATTCAAACCCACTAGCGGTTCAGTGGGCGCTCTGGTAGCTTAGTGCCTTAAGGCACTTGACTGCTAACCAGAAGGATGGTGGTTCAAACCCACTGGCCACTCCTCGGAAGGAAGGTTGGGCAATCTACTTCCATACAGATACCGCCTTGGAAACCCAAGGAGGGGTCGCTATGAGTCGAGTCTGACTCAACAGCACATAACAACAACAACAACAGTGGTTCAGTAGGAGCTCTGGTAGCATAGTGCCTAAAGCACTTGACTGCTAAACAGAAGGCTGTCGGTTTAAACCCACCAGCCACTCCTTGGAAGGAAGGTTGGGCAATCTACTTCCGTAGTAATACTGCCTGGGAAACCCAAGGAGGGGTCTCTATGAGTCGGATCCGACTCGATGTCACCTAACAACAAAGTGGTTCAGTGGAAGAAACACCTGATGATCTGCTTCTGTAAAGATTACAGCCTAGAAAATCCCATGAAGCAGTTCTACTTTGTCACATGGGTTTGCTACGAGTCAGAATCTACTAGATGGCACCTAACAACAACAACAACTGTCCTTGACTCCTCCAGAGTGCAGATAGGAGCCATCTTCAGATCTTCCCGTTATGTCCCTACCACATCCAAGCACTTTTCTATAGCATTTTCTATATTTTCCCTCTTCATTTCTACTTCCACTGTACCAGGTCATTATTTTTCACCCAGTCTATTGCAGTAGCCTTCTAAACCACTGCCATGTCCCCATTTTCTTCCAAATCCATTCCATCCGATTAAACAATTGTGTTAAAGAAATTGTCCTAGAATCCAGCTCTGGCCCTTTCTTGCCTTGTAGAGGTTGTTAGGACTGTTCAGAGAGCATTTCCAGCTCTCTGCCATTTAACAGGAGTCTCTGGGTGGTTGATGCAAACAGTTAACTCATTTGGCTGCTAACTGAAAAGTTGGAGGTTTGAATCCACCTAGAGGTGCCTCAGAAGAAAGATCTAGTGACCTCCTTCCAAAACATCAGCCACTGAAAACACTATAAAACTACTCTGACGCTTATGGTGTCATATGGGTTCAAATCCACTCAGTGGAACTCAATGGTTTTAGCTGGTCATTTGGCAACATGGGCAGAGGTTACTTCCTGGTTCTCATGTTGTGGGAAGTGATTGTGTCACTACTTGTCCTGAGCATGAAACTGCTGGGATGAGGCCTCTTTTTCCCTTCTGCCTTAGTGACTTGTATGCACCAGATGTTGGTAACTCCATCAGCCTGAGTCCTGGAGTAAGGACATTGTGAGATGAGTCTTACAGCTGAACTGTGAATGTAATGTGTGGGACAAGTCAAGCTAGTGGTGTTAAGCCACTGAGATGTTGTGGTTTTATCACAGCAGCAAATGTAGCCCATCCTGACTGATATACATCCCTCCCCCAAACTTGAAAGATTTCTTGTTACCTATAGATTCAATTCCAAACCCTTTAACACAGCATTTAGGGACCTGTGATCCTATTTTGCCTTTCTTGGTTTCTCTCTTTACACAATAGGCATGTGAGCTACATCAGACTAGCCAGCATTCCCCAAGGATTTCTTTACCTCCACCTCTCTACTCGCATACTTCCCTCTTCCCAAGATGTTTTTCCCCTCACAACCACCTTTCCTCTCAAAATGAAGCTTTTCTTGATTTCTCTTTGCCTCCACATTAGTCATTGGTCCTGTCTCAGTCCCCCTGCATCTCTCTGTATGCTCCTCAAGAGGGTCACCTCTCACACCACACATTAACTATCACTGCCTTCAGCCTCTTCTTCCCCTACTAGGTTATTAGCTCCTTGAAGTCAGGGACCCTGTTTGGAGCATCTCTTTACCCTGGATTGTTGTTAGTTGCTATCAAGTCTGCCCTGATTCATGGTGACTCCATGTACAACAGCAGAAAACACTGCCCAGCCTTGTACCATCTTCACCATTGATGGTATGTTCAAGTCCATTGTTGCAGTCACTGTATATTTTAAGTGTCTTCTAACCCTGGGGGTCATCTTGCAGCACTATATGGATAATATTCAATTCTAATCTATAGGGTTTTCATTAGCTAATTTTTCAGAAGTAACCAGGCCTTTCTTTCTAGCTTATTTCAGTCTGGAAGCTCTGCTGAAACCTGTCCACCATGGGTGACCTTGCTTATATTTGAAATACTAGCAAATAGATTCGATCATCAGTGCAACACACAAGCCACAACAGTATGACAAATCGACAGAGGGACAGTGATTGATGTATCCTACATGGTATATGAAGTAAATTGAATTCAACATAATGCTTACTTGAGAAAAATAGTTAAATGTACAATTCTATCAATGGTTTTAAACATATGTGATAAATTCTTTAGTGTCTACAGTATTCTGTCAGGATACTTATTATTATTTTAAAAGTAATGCATATTGCAACTACTTTAGAAACTGGCAGCCCTGCTAAAGTTTAATGTACACTCAATGTCCTATGGTCCAGCTCCTAGGCATATACTCAACAGGAATGCTTCACTGTTCACTAGTAGATGTGCACTAGAATGTTCATAGCAGTCCCATTTGTAGTAGTCCAAATCATGAAACTTTTGCCCATAAATAAATAATAGAATGGATAAATATATTGTGGTTTAACCATCCAATGGAATGCTTTACAGCAATGAAAATGAATGACCAAAAACTATGTTCAACAGTATGGACAAATCTCACAAACACTGAACTAAAAAGACTAGACACAAAACACTATGATTCTCTATGTAGGACATCCTGGATAGAGTGGGAGAACAATGTGGAACAAAACTCAAAATCATTTTGGGGAAAAAAAAAAA
>NW_006921677.1:10408443-10408953 GCF_000298275.1 Orycteropus afer afer
GGTCGGCAGAGTATAGCAGGCTGCTGAACAACGACATGGCTATGTGGAGGGTCCAAACATGTCATAAGCTAGAGACCATTCCCCAAGACTTCTGCTTATATACAGGAAGCAGACCACATTCCCTAAGGCAGCTACTCAACTGCTTACAGTAGATTACACCATGGAGTTGATTACCAGTCTTATCACAGGGAGTACTACATCCAGCTGCCCAGCCACTCAACCAGGCCCAGCCAAATTGACACACAAACTGAACTACCACAGGCCCCTAGCTGTCTTTCAGGTCTGGAACTGAACCCACTCCTGTGACTTCCAGTCAAACAAAATACAGGCATATGAGCTGAACACTTATACTAGGTAGATACACTCCTTGGAGAGAACAAACATGGGAGAATAGAAGGTCTATTTATGCACAGTGAGAAAGTTCAGGGGGCAGGAGTGCATGGAGGGATGGACACAGGGAAGAGGTAACTATGGGGAGGAAGTGGGAGGGGAGCTGTTGCATTGTGGTAA
>NW_006921677.1:10409053-10424135 GCF_000298275.1 Orycteropus afer afer
AATTGTAGTCAATGTCATGAGACAAAGTGTATGTGAACTGCTATATAGAAAGTGAATTTGCTCTGTAAACTTTCACTCAAATCACAGTTAACAAAACCCCACTATGATTCTATTTTTATAAAGTACAAAAATTAGCAACATTGAGATAGTCAGGAGAGTAATTACCCTTAAGGTAATGACTTAAGGTAATTGCCCTTAAGGTAGTGACTGGAAGGGATATGGGTGGCTTTGGAGTCTTGCTAATGTTCTATTTCTTGATCTGGATACTGATTACATTGGTGCTCAATTTGTGAAAATCTATTGTGTTATATGCTTATGATACATGATTATGTTATAGTTAAATAAAGAAGTTTTTTTTCTTTTTTTTATGTTTATAACATCTTTATTGAGTTATAATTTACATACCACATACCCTTTTGAAATGTACAACTCAGATAACATATGACATAGATAATTTTCTAAAGTGGATGTACCATCTTACATTCTCACCAGCAATGCACACAAGGATTCTAATTCCAATATTAAGTCATCTTAGGGTCTATTTTTATAGATTCTTTTATTTATTTATTTTTATTGTGATTTGGGTGAAAATTTACAGAGCAAATTTATTTGCCATACAGCAGTTCACATACACTTTGTCTCATGACATTGACTACAATTTACCCCAATGCAACAGCTCCCCTCCCACTTCCTCCCCATAGTTACCTCTTCCTGGTGCCCACCCCTCCATGCACTCCTGCCCCCTGAGCTGTCTCCCTGTGCATAAACGGCCCTTCTATTCTCCCATGATTGTTCTCTCCAAGGAGTGTATCTACCTCAGGTAAGTGTTCAACACATATGCCTGTATTTTGTTTGGCTGGAAGCCACAGGTGTGGGTTCAATTCCAGACCTGAAGGGCAGCTAGGGGCCATAGCCTCAGTGGTTCCACCAGGCTCTCAGACCAGCAAACCTGGACCCCTTTTTATTTTTTTTTCTCAAATGATTTTGAGTTTTGTTCCACATTGTTCTCCCTCTCTGTCCAGAATCTCCTATATCGATTCCCCTCAAAGTGGTTGACAGTGATAGCCAGGTACCATCTAGTTCTTCTGGTCTCATAGTCATATAGGCTGAGGATTTCATGGTGTATCAGTCGCTAGGTCGATAAAAAAGTTTTGTTTGTTTGTTTTTTTAAAAAGAATACATATTAATGTGGAACAAAACTCAAAATCATAAAAAAAAAAAAAAAAAAGACAAGGCTTAGTGGTCTGATAGAGCATGGTGACACCCCTGAGACTATGCCCCTAGTGACATTTCAGGTCACTCCCATGGCTTCCAGCCAAACAACAGACAGGCATGTGAGGTGAACTTTTACATCAGGTAGATATACTTCTAAGAGTGATCAGAAGAGTAGTATTTGCACAGGGAGACAGCTCAGGGGCAGGAATGCATAGGAAAGAAGGACACAGGAAAGAGGTAACTACAAGGAGGAAGCGGGAAGAGAGCTGTTACATTGTGGGGATTGCAATCAATGTCACAAATGTGTATGAACTGTTATATGGAAAATGAATTTGCTCTGTAAACTTTCACCCAAATCACAATAAAAATCAAACAAACAAAAGAATACATACCCATTTACTCATTGCTGTGGAGTTGATGCTGACTTATGGTTCCTCAAAGTGCTTCAGTGCAGAACTGTGCTCCATAGGGATTTCAAACACTGCAAACCTAAGGAAGAATATTGCTAACTAAGCCTTTTTCCCTGGTGCCACTGGGTGGATTTTAACTGCCACCCACATAGTACACACTTAATAAATCATTTATAAATAAATAAATGAATATTCACTAAAAGCCACCTGGTAATCAATTGTACATATTACTATATTTTATTTAGTCAATTTATTAATGGATAGGAGCTGTGGTGATGTAGTGCCTAAGGCATTGACTGCTAACCAGAAGCTTGTGGTTCAAATTCACCAGCTACTCCTCAAAAGGAAGATTGGGCAATCTGCTTCTGTAATGATACTGCCTTGGAAACCCAAGGACCTATGAGTCAGGATTAAATCGATGACAATGAGTTATTAATGCATATTTAAGGCTTTTTCTCCTTTGAAAAAGAACTCTGGAGGCACGGTGGTTAAAGCATTCAGCTGCTAACCAAAAAGTCTGTGGTTTAAATCACTAGTTGCTCAGTGGGAGAACGATGAAGCAGTCTGCTTCCACAAAAATTTATAGCCTTGGAAACCCCGTGGGGCGGTTCTACTCTTTACTATAAGGTTGCTATGAGTTGGAATCGATTCAATGACAGTATGTTTGGGTGTTTTTGTTTTGTTTTGTTTTCTCCTTTGAACAATGTTGTCATGCAAAGTCTTTATCAGTTAGGAACTGCGGTCAGCTAAAAACTTGAGTTTAAACTTAAAAACATAGGATTTATTCTCTTTCATAAAGAAACACCAAATGTGAGCAGTTCTATGATTTCATCAGGGCCACAGTTGTCTTCTACCTTTCTGCTCCACCATCCTTTACATGTGACTTCCATCTTCAAGATATAATCCCAAACATGACAACAGAATTTCCACACAGAAGCAGAAGAAGCCCCCAACTTGCATTTTAAAGAGAATTTTGAAATATCAGGAGATATTCACTAATAGTTAAACACAAGGATTAGCAAAATATTTCTGATTATTCATTAGTTCTGCCTTAACAATGAATGGGTTCTAGGGGGGGAAAAAAAACTTTGATATATTTTGCTAAATCAAATTTTACTACTCCACCAGTAGTAACTAGTATCTCAGAACCACAAAAGACATAAATTCCATTGAACAGCCAATCCTTAATGAGTAAAAGAGACAAGACATACCATTTCTATTGTTTCTGGCAGTATTCAACTGGGTGTACAGAAGATACTCAGAACGGTTCTGTTGAATTGAACTGACATCACTCCACAGGAAGGAAATCAAGATGATATCCAGAAAGGAATGAAGCAAGCCCCCTTTTGTGGTCATAGCTCTAGATGTCCTTTGATTCCCACCATGGACTATATGCCATCTCACTAACCTCCTCTAGTTCCCACTATGATCAATGTTCCATGCACTAGTTGGGTTCCATTACTGTGAAGTTTTCCAAATGTGCTCCAGGCCAGAACAAGCCAAGCTCTAGAATAACATCATTCACAATTCCTGAGGGCATTCTCACTATTGTAGACTTTACAGATGTAAGCATCTAGCCAATGAGAGTCAGGTTTCCACAGGAAAAGCTAATTGCAGCAAAATCTTGGATAATATAAGATTTTTTTCCCCCTCTCTCTCTTTGTGGATTTTGTTTTGTCTTTAACGATGAAGCACAGGCCACAATGAATAAATCCTTTGGAGGACACCATTTCCTTTTTTCTCTTTTTCACAGCACCCAGCAAGAAGAAAAAAGAACTGCAGGGTGAAGGAAAGGTTTACTAGGACATTTAATTTTTCAAAATTCTCTGAAGCAGACTATAAATCACTCTAACTGATTCCAGTTGTAGTTGATGTGAATATAGGGTTGGATGTTCTCCACCAAGCAGACTGGGCAAAGTTTTAGCCAAGTCTACATATGGTAGGTGGTCAATAAATAGCTTTTGATAGATTGACTGAGTTCTGTGGTGCCAGATAAAGCAGTTTCCAAAGTAAAAGTAATAATTATGGCTCCTTCTTTTCCTGTGTTAAGAACTACAATGTCTATGTTATTCCATAGGTCTGTAGAATTTGCCTGAATATCTTCCAGTATAATCAAATCATTACTTGGTCTATATTAGAGAAAACATAATCCCTTCGATTCTCAGAAACTAGTTTCCCTGAAACCCATGGTATCTCCTTTCTCTTTGATACCTGTAGCCCTCTTTACTTAGAATGATATGCCCTTACCGTCTTGAATAAACCTCTATCTACTTATATGTCAGTGTTCTTTGTTGCTACCAAAGAAATCAAGTGTGTATAAATGATGGAATCCCTGGGTGGCACAAATAGTTAAGGGCTTGACTATTAATCAAAAAAGTTGGTGGTTTGAATCTACCCAGAGGCATACTCGAAAAACCCCGTGGAACAATTCTACTCTGCACATGTGGGGTCACTGTGCATTAGAATTGACTTGACAGCAACTAACAACAAGCAGAAATGGAATTTACTAAAAGCATATTGAGTTGCTTACAATTGGAAATTCTGAGAACCAGGTTCAGAGACTTCTCTGCCACAAAAAGACCTATCTCATGTAGGACTGGTGCAGGGAGGAGTGTATAGTCTCTCTTGCTGGCCTACAGCCATCACCTTGCTCTGTCTACCCTGCTGGTAACACTCTTCCCTTGCTCCTAGAACCTTCCACCAACAAAGAGAGGCATTGCCTGGGCCCCTGCATTCCTGCAAAACCAGTTCTGTCTTCAGAGCTCAGGGTGGAGAACCTCTGAATGGCAAAGCCAAGGTTATACACCCATACTCTCAAGTAGCACTTAAGGACATGCTGTTCTCTGGTGTCTTACTTCTTAAAATATGGTCCACAAGGAAAATCAGAAAGCTGACATTTTCTGCTTTTCCATCTTCCACTAAGACTCAAGGTGAGGGAAGTTCCCTCATAAAGGAAGGGGTTCGGATGCCAAGTTGTCAAGAATGGCAAATTTCTGCAACACTCTTTAACCAAATGCCACTGTGCAGTTTTTGAGTGCATTGCTTCTTATTTGGTTTCTCAATTCCTGTAGAAAGTAAGATGTGCCCAGAGAGAGGAGGCTGAGAAGGGAGTCAGCTGCAAACAGTAAATGAAGGAGGAGTTGTATTAGAAAGTAGGGATGAAAAGAGAAGATGAAGTGGTTCCCACACAGCATCTGATCAGCTTACTCTCTGTGTAGGTATGCCTATGGCATCAAAGCTTTCCAGGTATTTGAGTGTCAGCTTTCTGCCCAATGTCGGATTACTCAATAAGCAAGGTTGTTGTTGTTGTTGTTGTTGTTATGTGCCGTCGAGTCGGCCCCGACTCATAGCGACCCCTCCTTGGGTTTCCGAGGCAGTATCACTACGGAAGTAGGATTGCCCAACCTTCCGGCTTATTTGTGCTTCTTTAGTAACCTGTAGTGAACCATTTCACATATTTTCCACCACATCTTTGAAAAGATGTGGGGGCGGGGTCTGGGATTCTCCCTTTTTGACAAGCTCCCAGGTGATGCTGTTGCTGCTGGTTTGAGGAGATACGGTGAATTACAAAGCACAAGAGTGTACCATCACGTGCTAACGAAACCACTGTCATCAAGCAAATTCTGACTGATGGTGAACCCATGTGCTCCACAGGGTTTCAATGGCTGCTTTTTTGAAAGTAGATCACCAAGCCTTTCTTCTGAGCTGCCTCTGGGTGGACTTGAACCTCCAACCTTTCAATTAGCAGCCAAGCATGTTAACCATTTGTACAACCCAGGGACTCCAAGTCTCCAACTAGGAGATTACATAGATCAGAGTACTACAGAGAGTCTCATAGGAAAAGCCCTGGGATGCATATGTTCAAGAGGAAAGACTTGAATGAAACCTTGAAAAATGGACAGGAGTTGATTGGATGGAAAGGAAACAAACAGATGCCTGTGTTATTCCTAGGGTGACCAACCGTCTAGTTAGTTAGTCTGGACTGTCCTGGTTTTAGCACAGAAAGTCACGCTTACCAGAACTAAATCTCATATTTCTGTGGTATTTGCCTAGGCTGTTTCTGGTTCCACCCACTGTCAAGAATTTATATTTCCATCCCAGATATACTGAACTAGAATTTTCATTTTTAACAAGATTCCCAGGTGATTCTTATCCTTAACCCATAAGATCTTGTTAAAATGTATATTCTGATGAGTCTGTCTGGGGTGGAAATGCAAATTCTCAGCAGGGAGTCAAACTGAAATGAACCGGCTAGAAGCTGAGCTAGTAACACCTAGCCAAAGACACTCAATAACTACAGGTTATTTGCTTGACAGATTGGCAAAGTTTACGCTCAGTGACTGCTAAGGTCACAGGGAGTCCATTTCACTTCTGGTCTTAGTAATATTTTGGAAAGGAAACAGTGAAACTTTAGATAAGGCAATGCTTTTTTTTTTCTAAAATACTATTGTGATATCAATCTTCACATCATAACTTTAGGTAATATTTCTTAAGCAGGGACTTTTTTTTCAATAACCTTAAAGATTAAACATTCTAAACATACACTCCAGAGTCCCTGTGTGGTGCATATGGTTAACACACTTGGCTGCTAATCAAAAGGACACAAGTTCGAGTCCACCCAGAGGTGCTTCAGAAGAAAGGCTTGGCTGTTGGGAACCCTCTGGAGGACAGTTCTACTTTGTCACACCCAGGGTCAACTCAATAGCAATTAGTTTTTTAGTTTTTCATGCATGTATTCCAATACAGTACAAGAAGTGTCAGAAGTACTGTTACAGCCCTCAGAAAAGCTAATCTTTTTACTTCTTGAACAACATTACCACATTTCAACAAATCAGGTGGACTGCATCATAGCAAAATGTCTGTATTAGCCACAGCCATGGAGATCATGGGTCATGTCTCCCTGGTTCAAAGCTCAGTGCACAGATCCCAGAAAGCAAGGCTTGCTTTTTAACCCAGACATTAGATCTCACTGCAGATGATACTCTTCCTAATGAAATGTATTTATTTGGCTTCTATCAGTTTTCTCCTTACCCACAAGCATGTTAGCAGTTCTGGGGTGGGATGGAGGGGGAGAAGTGCTGCCTTTTCTGTCTCAACTGGTAAGCCAGGAAGACTCATTAAATTTGACATCTAGTTTTTCTGCCCAAGAAACCTGAGCAAAGCCCAATCAGGACCAGCTGCCACTTTTCATGGAGCAAATCCTCTGAGCAGCTGATAATCATGTGTGACTTGTGATTTGACTTGGGCGTTAGCTGGCCACCTGAACAAATAGCCCCCAGATGCTGATGCTGCAAACATTCCGCTCCTGCCTTATAAAAATTTAACTGCTGCCTGCTGGCTGGTAAAAGCCTCTCTTAATGGAATACTGAAAACCAGTGGTTTCAAGAGCACAAATCAGTCTCTCATTCTCCTCTTCTCCCCATTCCATTTCTTCCTCCTCTCCCCTCCTCCTCCTCCTTCCCCTTTCATTCCTTCCTCGTCCCCTCCCCACACACCATGCCCCTCTTCCTCTCTTTACCTCTCACTCTCCACACCTACCTGCTCTCTTTTCCCTTTTGCTCCTCCAGAATCTTGATGGTGCCTTTTCCAAGTCTTAAACAGTCTATCTATTATGGATTGAATTGTGGCCCTCCAAAATATATGTTGAGATCTTAACCTCTGTATCCATAAATATGATCCCATTTGGAAATAAGAGTTTTCTTTTGGTATGTTAATGAGGCCATAGCAGTGCAGGGTGGGTCATAAATCTAATCACTTTTAAGTTATAAAAAACTAGAATAGACAAAGACACAGGGGGGAGACAGATGCCAAGGAACACCAGAATTTCTGGCAAACACAAGAGACTGAGAGGCTCACAGAAGAAATCAACATGGCCAAGGCACTTATTTGGACTTCTAGCCCCCAGGACTGTGAGAAAGTAGATTTTTGCTCTCTAAAGCCACCAATTCATGGTATTTCTATTACACCACCACCAGGAAATTAAAACATTATCGTTTCCACACTTCACTCCCAAGGAGATGGGTAACCTTTTCAGGTTTGTGCATTTCTTTTGATTTGAGCCCTTAACTCCAAAACCAAAAAACAAACTCACTGCCATCAAGTTGATTCCAACTCATTGCAATCCCTGTTAGGTTTCCAACGCTGTAAATCTTTACGGAAGCAGAATGCCTCATCTCTCTTCCATAGAGCAGCTGGTGAATTCAAACCACCGAACTTTTGGTTAGCAGTCAAATGCCTTAACCACTGCACCACGAGAGCTCCTTCTTAACTGCACAGTTGGAGCATCATCCTGAAACATAAGTTATTTGTAACCAGAGATAAAATCATTTTTTCTTTCACAGAATCTAATTGTAACACTAATCAGATATTTAACTGTTGTCCTCTCTGGGTTTAACTACTCTCCTCTACTTAGGAAAGTTGCCCAAATAATTTTTGACTTGTTTCAGGAAGATAGCAGGAGATTAGGGGCTAAAGAAAGTACACAAACCAACATTTGTTTTGGAGAGATACCATGCCTTTGGGAAACTAAATATCAAAGTGAGCATGTTGCAGACTCAGCAGTAAATAGATTAATGCATCAACTCCATTCGGAGTCAAGCCTTGACCTGATTCCTCCTCAGAGTTGACTCTTGGCTCTGATCCTTTATTCGTTGGAGCATTGCCTTGGCTAATGATTACTGGAGAGATCTTCTCATGGGCAGCCCAACTTTCTACTAGCTGGGGCCCACCACTTTTGTGGCCTTGCTGGCTCTGCGTCTTACACTGTGACCCACTAGAGGGTCAAAGGAGCTCTGGTGGCATAGTGCCTAAGGCATTTGACTGCTAACCAGAAGGTTGGTGGTTCAAACCCACTAGCCACTCCATGGAAAGAAGACTGGGCAATCTACTTCTGTAAAGATTTATCACCTCGGAAACCCAAAGGGAGTCACTATGAGTCAGAGTCAACTCAATGCCAATGAGTTTGGTTTGGAAGAGGGCCAAAAGACTGAGACCCTCCAATGGCAGGAATGATTGTGGGTGTTGTGAAGGAACAAAATGTGGACATGAGGAACGCGTCTGACACTTGGTCTAGCTCCAGGTGATTTTCCTCCCACATGGAAACTGGCAGTTTCTGCTGAGATTTTTTTTAAGTTACTTAGAAACTCAGCTCTATGTCTGATCTTTCTAGAAGATTCTAAAAGTCACCATAACCTTCTCTCTTAGGCCACTTTAATCTTTGAAATTAAGTTTGTGTCCCTGATCTTCTTGTAAGAAGGATTATTTTTTATTTCACTAAAATGATGTAAGGAGCTCTGGTAGCATAGTGCCTAAGGCACTTGACTGGTAACCAGAAGACTGGTGGTGGATCAAACCCACCAGACACTCCTTGGAAGGAAGATGGGGCAATCTACTTCCGTAGTGATACTGCCTCAGAAACCCAAGGAGGGGTTGCTGTGAGTTGGATCCGACTCAACAGCACATAACAACAACAACAAAATGTTGTAAGTTTGTAGAGGTGTTGACTTTATGTCTCTCAGGAATCAGAGCTGTCAGACCTGTGGTGGATTCCAGAAATCCTGAAGAAGGGACAGCAGTAGCTGGCTTGAAAATCTGCAAGGTGAGGTTTTGAAATATGGTAACAAGACCTTGTCTGGGATTCATGCCAAAGACACTCTACCAAAGTCAACTACATAGGGTACTAATTCTGTGGGAAAGCTTGAAGAGATTGTGGGGAATGGTGTGGCTTAAAACCAAAACCAAACTCACTGCTGTCAAGTCAGAGCTGACTCATAGCAACCCCTCCTTGGGTTTCCGAGGCAGTATCACTACAATATCGCTAAGGAAGTAGATCACCCAAACTTCCGTCGAAGGAGTGGCTTGGCTGGCTGGCTGTCACTGCCATGGAGTCAGATCCAACTCATAGCGACCCCTCTTGGGTTTCTGAGGTGGTATCTCTACAGAAGTAGATTGCCCAACCTTCCTTCTCAGGAGTGACTGCTGGTGGATTTGAACCACCAACCTTCTGGTTAGCAGTCAAATGCCTTATGCACTATGCCACCAGAGCTCCCAAGGAGTGGCTTAGAAAAACGAATAATAATAATAATAATAATAATAATAATACAGGCTTCCAATCCTGACCTTGACATACATGTATAAAAAAACCTTGGTCAAGGTGAATCATTTGCTATGCCCAAATTCATTCTGTTGTAAAAAGAAAGATAATACTGTCTCCTTTTAGAGGATGATTTTGAGGGTCAAACGAGAGTAAATCTATACAGTTTCTCAGTCTCTAGTGTATAGTTATAGTAAATGCTTAATAACTGATTCCCTTGAAGAGTGGAAAGGAGAAAGCAGCAGGAAGCGACGAATAGTGATGAGTAAGGAGAATAAAATCAGCAAAAATACCAGCAGAATAAAGGGGTTGACCCTTAGCCTCTGGTAAAATATCTGCTTTCATAAGAGAGCCACAGCAGAAGACAGCTTTCTTTGGGAACTGCTGGAGGTCTAAAGAGAACTGTGTCTTAAAGCAGTAGCTGTGATGTCATACCAGGAGGAAAAATAGAGCTCTACTTGTAACAAAGGTCTCTGGGTGGCACAAACAGCTCTCATTCAAGTACTAACCTAAAAGCTGGTGGTTTGAACCTATCCAGCAGTGCTGCAGAAGTCAGGCCTGGAGATCTGCTTTTTAAGATTACAGTCAAGAAAACTCTATGAAGAAGTTCTACTCAGTAACACATGAGGTCACCATGAGTTGGCCTTGACCCAATAGCAATGGGTTTCTTTTGTGTTTTCATTTTTAACGAGGGAGTCCCTGGGTGAAGCAAAGAATTAATGCACTTGTCTGTTGGCTGCTAAACAAAAGGTTGGAGGCTTGAATCCACCCTGAGGCACCTTGGAAGAAATGTCTGGTGATCTACTTTTGAAAGATCAGCTGTTGAAAACCCTACAGAGCACAGTTCTAATCTGACACACATGGGGTCATCAGTCAGGGTTGCTGTAAGTTGGAGTCAGCTTGACAGCAATGGGTTATAATTTGTAATAAGACCTCTGAGTCCTTGTAGGAGTGAATACCAACCACTTCATAAAGACAGGGTATTTGTAGTTGAGCTTCTAATTTATTTCTCCATAGCAAAAAAAAAAAACATTTTTCTCAGTTTGGAACTTGGAGCTGATTGTTGGAGCTACAGGGTTCCTTAAACATTTTTCTTTCCCTAGATGGAACATTCTTTCCCATCTCAATCCATAGGCTCCCCTACAAGTGTCTGGCCTTCTTGGAATTTCTCATAACAATTCCAACTATCCCAGCTGTCACGTCTAAGCATCACTATTTTCATTAACAAGGGTTAGGGCGCCTCGGGTCCTCTTTCACTTTGTGTATACACATCCCTGGTGCTAGTTGCACACAGGCCTGACTGAGGCCTGCAGAGTATAGTTACAGAGAGAGTACCTGGGCCTGCTTGCAGACAGAGTTCTTCCCTCCAGTTCCCATCCAAGAGGGTGTCACCATGGCTTTGAGGTAACTTGAATAGGAGAGGTTTTGCCTTTCAAAAACATAACTGATGGGAATAAAAAAAATGGTGCAGCCAGTGTGGAAAACAGCTTGGCAGAACCTCAAAAAGTTAAACACAGAATTAGAAATAACCTAGAGATTCCACTCCAAGTATATGACCAAATGAACTGAAATCAGGAACTCAACTAGATACACACCTATGTTCCTTGCAGCACTATTCACAGTAGCCAAAAGGTGTAAACAACCCAAGTGTCCACCAACAAATGAGTAGAAAAACAAAATGTGGATATACCCATGCAATAGAATATTATTCTGCCATAAACAGAAATGAAGTTTTGATACATGCTACAACATGGATGAACTTTGAAAACATCATGCTGAGTGAAATATGTCCAACAATAAAGGACAAATATTTTGATCCCACTTATATGAAATATCCTGAAAAGCAAATGCACAGAGACAAAGTTTATTAGTGTTTAGCGGGGACTAGGGTGAAGAGATGAGCTCTGGTAGCGTAGTGCCTAAGGCACTTGACTGCTCACCAGAAGGCTGGCGATTCAAACCCACCAGCCACTCCTCGGAAGGAAGATTGGGCAATCCTACTTCCGTAGTGATACTGCCTCGGAAACCCAAGGAGGGGTCGCTATGAGTCGCGGCCGACTCAACGGCAAACAACAACAAGGGTGAAGAGAGATGGAGGAGTTATTGCTGAAGGGATACTGAGTTTCTGTTTGGGGTGACGAAAAACATTTGAAAGTGGATAATGATGATGTCAGCACAATGTGTAGAATGTGACTAATGTCACTAAATTATACACTTAAAAATGGTTAAAATGGCAAACTTTTTGTTATATATATTTTTTATCACAATAAAATAAAACCATGTTTGGTCCATTAGTGAGATCACTCCACTTTTTTCCTCCTTAAAGCTGTTGTTGAGTGTCATGATGACCCTATGTGACAGAGTAGAACTGCCCCATGGGACTTTCTAGCTTGTAATCTTTTTTTTTTTTTTTTTTTAATTGTGATTTGGGTGAAAATTTACAGAGCAAATTTACTTTCCATACAGCAGTTCACATACACTTTGTCTCATGACATTGACTACAATTTACCACCATGCAACAGCTCCCCTCCCAATTCCTCCTCATAGTTACCTCTTCCCTGTGTCCATCCCTCCATGCACTCCTGCCCCCTGATTAGCCTGTAATCTGTATGGGAGCAGATCACTAGGTCTTTCTCACATGGAACCACTGGGTGGGTTTGAACAGCCAACATTTCGGTTAGCAGCTAATCGCTTAACTGTTGTGTACCAGATCTCCTTTCTTTAAAACTAGTGGAGGTTTTCTCAAGTCTGATCTCAAACTAATGAACTACTCACTTATCTTCAGTCAAATTCCTCTATGGAGTCATCATGGTGACTTAAGAGAAGAAGCATTGTTGTTAAAATGCTGCCTCTACTGTGTGCGTGGTGAGGACCTTCTCTGTGAATTAAGGTGAAGGAGGAGTAGGGGAGCTATATGTGGAGGTGGGTGTGTGTGTTAATGCTCTTTCCTTCCCATTTTCCTTCCAAAATGTTCTAATTTTGTATCTCTTTAGAATGAAGATAGATGAGGGTGTGGCAGAGACACAGACACACACCCAACATGTCTTCTCTTGAAATTTTCAAATACAGCACTGCTATTTTTAACAGACATGTGGAGCTAGGCTGTAGCTGAACAATGCAGGGAGGTATTTGTGCCTAGTCCCAACTTAACACTGCCTGCCTGGGATGCCAAGGCTTTCAGCGTCAATGAGAAAAGTGGGTGCTTAACCATAAATACTCATCCAGGGCCTGAGCAGAATTTCAGCTGTAGCAATAATTGCATGAGCTCCTAGCTGAAGACGTCTCCTCTTGGCAAATGGAAGACTGTGACAGAAAGTTTGGTCCTCACTGTAGGCTTCTGATGATAATTAGGGTAAGGAAGCAGGCCAAGGAACCCACAGATTGGAGATCCTGTGGAATCATCACAAGTTGAACAGCATCTGTCCCTGTCCTATTTCCTGTTTTTCTTTTCCAACCTTGCTTCTCTTTTACTGAAAAATTAGATGGTCTTAGAATAGAATACCTCTTTCTCTCTTGCCATTTGTCAATCTTACATCAAGAATGTCTCAATACCCATGACAATACATAGGTTTGGCAGATGATATCCCTACATATGTATATGTATATGTTGTTGTTGCTGTTATGTGCCGTCGAGTCAAACCTGACTCATAGCGATCCCTCCTTGGGTTTCTGAGGCAGTATTACTACGGGAGTAGGATTGCCCAACCTTCCTTCCGAGGAGTGGCTGGTGGGTTTGAACCACCAGCCTTCTGGTTAGCAGGCAAGTGTCTTAGCCACTATGCTACCAGAGCTCCTATGTATATGTATTGCTATAAAAATCTCCATATGCAGTTTAAACATAAGAGAAGGCAAAGTTAGCATAACTTCTTAGCCACAAATAAGCACTTTGAGGGAGTGGGTCACTGGGCCTGTGGACTGGGGACCATGGTAGCAGCAGGCATCAAGCTCAATTGGCACAACATGGTAAACAAAAATACTGTTCTATGTCTTACTTCAGTGAGTAGTGACTGGGGTCTTAAAAGTTTGTGAGTGGCCATCTAAGTAGCAACTATTGATCTCTCCTCATCTGGAGCAATGAAGAGTGAAGAAAATAAAAAAATTCATGGAAGCAGTTACTCCAAAGGACTAATGGATCATGAGAATCTCAACTTATGACCCAGAGACCAGAAGAACTAGATGGTGTCTGGCTACAAATGCCAACCACTTGGAAAGAGATCAAAATTGGAGATCCTGTAGACAATGGGAGAAGAATATGGAACAAAACTCAAAATTGTAAATAAGAATAGGCATATTAGTATGACAGAGACTGGTGAAACACCCAAGACTATGACCCCAATTCACCCTTCAGCCTGGAATTGATCTCACTCCCATGGCTTAACTTTCAGCCAAACAACAGACAGTCCTACATGCTGGACACTGTACCAGGAAGATATACTTCTTAGAACAATCAACTCTGGGAGATCAGAAGGGCAGCATCTGCACAGGGAAAAATGTAGGGAGGCAGGAATGTATAGGCAAGAAGGACACAGCCAGGAAGGAGGAGGTGAGATGCTACACTGCAAGGAATGTCACCAGTATTACAAAACCAAAAGTGTCTATGAACTGTTGAATGTAAGATGAGTCTGCTTTGTAAAATTCCACTCAAATCACAATAAAAAGTTAAAAGAAAAATTATCAAAACAAAATGATCAAGGCAAAGGAAGATATGGGGAGGAGCAACAGAGAAAAATTCTATTACATACATAATCCTACAATAAAACTAATAATCTACAAATGGATACAAAGACAGACATGCAAGCTGAACTGGTGTAAGAAGGTCAATGGGACTACCCCAAAAACCAAACCCACTGCCATTGAGTCATTTCCGACTCATAGTGATGCCATAGAACAGAGTAGAACTGCCATCAAAGGTTTCCAAGACTGCCTCATCTTTCTCCTACAGAGCAGCTGGTAAGTTTGAACCCCAACGTTTTGGCTAGCAGCCCAATTCTTTAATCATAGCACCACCAGAGTTCCTTGAACAGGACTACACCCATGAATATATACAGGTTTGACAGATTTCTACATATGTATTTACATATGCTACAAATATATTCATGAATATAGTTGTTGTTGTTGTTGTTGTTAGGTGCCACTGAGATGTCTCTGACTCACAGTGACCCAATCCACAGCAGAACAAAATACTGCCTGGTCCTGTGCCAGCCTCACAATCTTTGCTATACCTGAGCCCATGGTTGCAGCCACTGTGTCAGTCCATCTTGTTGAGGTCCTTCCCCTTTTTAGTTGGCCCTCCACTTAACCAAGCATGATATCCTTCTCTAGGGAATAATTCCTTCTGACAACATGACTAAAGTAGGTGAGTTGA
>NW_006921677.1:10424825-10426241 GCF_000298275.1 Orycteropus afer afer
CCATTGTGAAGCTGTTTATTGGACCAGTTGTGAGGATTTTTGTTTCTTCATAAATTTATATTATATAGTGTAATCCATACAGTCCTAAATCTTCATCAGTAAGTGCTTCAAGTCATCCTCACTTTCAGCAAGCAAAGTTGTGTCATCTGCATATTGCAGGTTGTTAATAAGTCTTCCTCCAATCCTGATGCTACATTTTTCTTCATATAATCCAGCTTCTCGGATTATTTGCTCAGCATACAAATTGAATAAGTATGGTGAAAGGATACAACCCTGACACACTCCCTTCCTGATTTTAAACCATACAGTATCCCCTTGTTCTGTTCGAATGACAGCCTCCTGATTTATGTACAGGTTCCTCATGATCACAATCAGGTGTTCTAGAATTCCCATTCTTCTCAATGTTATCCATAATTTGTTATGATCCACACAATCAAATGCTTTTGCATAGTTAATAAAACATAAGTAAACATCTTTCTGGTATTCTTTGCTTTTAGCTAAGATCCATCTGACATCAGCAATGATATTCCTCATTCCACATCCTCTTCTGAATCCAGCTGGCATTTCTAGAAGCTGTCAATATGGGAGCTCTGTCAATATACTGCTCCAACAATTATATCCTATTTTGGTGAGTAGTGACAGGGGTCTTAAAAGATTGTGAGTGGCCATCTAAGGTACAACTATTGGTCTCTCCACACCCAGAGCAAAGAAGACTGAAGAAAATCAAAGACACATGGAAAACATTAGTCCAAAGTACTAATGGACCACACGAATCTCAGCCTCCATGACCCTGAGAACAAAAGATGTAGATGGTGCCCAGCTACCACTACCGTCCATTCTGAAAGGAGTCACACTGCAAGGTCCTGGATACAGTGGGAGAAACATGTGGAATAAAATTCAAAATTATAAAAATGACCAAACTTATTGGTTGGATGGATTTGGGTAGAATTGCTGAGACAATGACCCTTGGTCACCCTTCAAGCCTAGAACTGAACTCACTCCCATGGCTCAACTTTCAGCCAAATAATACATCTATATGGTGAACTATAGTGCTAGGGAGAAAGAATTCCTTGAACAATCAACCATTCAAGATCAAAAGGGCAGCACTCCCAAGGACAAAGTTCAGAAGGTGGAAGGGACAGGAAAGAAGGATGAATAGAAATGAGAAACAAGGGAAAAAGGGGATGAGTGATGTTACATTGTGGGGATTGCAATCAATGGCATGAAACAAAATGTGTATGGACTGTTGAATAGAAAACTGATTTGCTCTGTAAATCTTCACCCAAACCACAATAAAAAATTATATATGTATATAATCTTAAGAAACATAGAGAAGGGCGGGGCAAGATGGTGGACTAGGCAGAAGGATTGCACAGACCCTCTTCAACAAAGAAAAGGGAAACCAATTAACACAGA
>NW_006921677.1:10433351-10448043 GCF_000298275.1 Orycteropus afer afer
CCAGAAACATGAGTTTTGCCTTCAATGTCCAGACCCCTGAATAGCAATTGGATGGAAGAAGAAGGGCCAATGAGGAGAAAGTCCCAGATCTGGAAAGAGCAGGGATAAGAAGAATCAGAGCCATTTCAGCTCTTCGACCTCTCTTGTTCCTCTTCCTGAGAACTTGGGAGGACTTGAGCAGACAACAAAAGCCAAGAGGGAGGAAACGACTCCTGACCAGCTTCAAATTCAGGCCCCACCAGGATAACCACTATGGGCACCCCCATCCTTGAGGACACTTACCTGTATAAGCTACCTAGAAGTGTCCTGGGAAGACTCGTGAAGAGAAGACTAGACTCTTCCTATTGCCCTCGTCAGTGGAGCAGGGTGACTGGATTTCAGGGGTCCTTCATGGGAAATCCCAGGCAGAAAACAGTGAGAGGCACTGTGAGATGTGACCAGAGTCCTCTTATCAGAGACATTCATCTACACTCACCAAGCAGTGTTGCCATCCTTTGGGGGAAATAATCAGTGGATAGAAATAAACCCTGTCCTACCTCCTACCCTGCTATGAGTGAGGAATCCCACAAGATTATGTGAAACTGTACAAAAAGCCCGGCTGTCACAACTGCTGACAGCCAGCAGGGGGCACATTTAGTTTTTACAGGGCGTCTCCAGGTTACTAACATATAGCTACAAATCAACCCCATAAAGCCTATTCTATTCAAACTATTCTATACAATGGCTCATAAGCAATTACAAATGGGCACTACTTGGTGTTGCACGTCAACATATTATTATTACTGTATTATTATGTTAAAGATGTTTTAGTGTATCTGGAAGCATTTCTTTAGTGTTTTTGATGCATAGAAAGGTACATTACATACTACATACTAAGACAAACATTTGACTGACATTAGGTACAAACCGTACGTAACTCTTCCAACTTATGTACAAATTTGACTTAAAAACAGACTTAGGAGCAGCACCCATTCATAACCTGGAGACTGCCTGTATATGTACTGACATCCAGGGATTTCCTGGTCATCCCATGATCTCCTAAAGGAACAAACGATGAAACATCACAAGACATGGTGATAAGTCTCTTAGGAAGAATGTCTTAAATGCTCCCCGAACTCTGTTAGAATCTTAGGATGCTCTTGATGGCTGTGTCCCATGCTTCCTCTTTTCACCTGATTTCTAGCTCTTTAATTCCCAAAGATCCACCTCCTCCCCACCAGGAGCTCTCCATATCACTCACAGTAAATGCCAAGCCTAACAATGGCCTTTGAAGTCCTACGTGGTCTGATCCCTGGTGCCTCTCCACGCTCATCTCCTGCAAGTATCCCTATTGCTCGACCTGCTCCAGATACTCCACACTCCTTGTTGCTCTCCAGAGATGCACCTATCTCAGGGTCTTCACCCTTAGTCTTTCCTCCTCCCAGAGACCCTTCTTCCACATATCACACAACTCTCCTCCATACTTCCTTCATATCTGTATTCAAATGTCACTTTAAGTTAATGCCTCTTTTCTCTCTGCACCTAATGGAGAATGCAGAATTTGTTGGTAGGAGTGCATTGTGGACTTGGAATGGCCTTGGGTGCTCATCCAATTAACACTCCTAACTATTCCCAGCGCTCTCCTCCTTTCAAAAACCAAAAAAGAGTTAGGTGTATAAACAGTATAGCTTATCCATTTTTCTATATGTTAACTTAGTTTCTACTTCAAGATCTCATCCTGTTGTTGTTATTATGTGCTGTCAAGTCAGCTCTGACTTACAGTGACTCTATGTACAACAGAACAAAACACTGCCTGGTCCTGTGCCATCCTTACAATCTTTGCTACACTTGAGCCCATGATTGCAGCCACTGTGCCAATCCATCTCATTGAGAGTCTTCTCCTTTTTTGCTTACCCATTACTTTACAAAGTATGATATCCTTCTCCAAGGACTCGTCCCTTCTGACAACATGACCAAAATATGTGAGATGATGTCTGGCCATTCTTACTTCCAAAGAGCATTCTGGCTGTACTTCTTTCAAGACAGAATTGCTTCTTTATCTGGCAATCCATGGCATTTTCAGTATTGTTTACCAATACTGCAATTCAAATGCATCAGTTCTTCTGCAGTCTTCCTTATTCATTCTCCAGTTTTCAAAAGCATATCAAGTTACTGAAAATATCATGACTCGTATCAGGTGTACCCTAGTCTTCAAAGTGACATCTTTGCTCTTTAACACTTTAAAGAGGTCTTTTGCAGCAGATTTGCCCAGTGCAATACCTTGTTTGATTTCTTGATGGCTACTTCGATAGACATTGATTGTGGATCCAAGTAAAGTGAAATCCCTGACAACTTCAGTCTTTTCTCCATTTACTGTGGTGTTATTTAATGGTTCAGTTGTGAGGATTTTTGTTTTCTCTACGCTGAGGTATAATCCATACTGAAGATTGTAGTCTTTGATCTTCATCAGTGCGTGCTTCAAGTCCTCTTCACTTTCAGCAAGCAAAGTTATGTCATCTGCATATCACAAGTTGTTAATGAGTCTTCCTCCAATCCTGATGCTGTTTTCTTCTGCATATAGTCACCTTCTTGGATTATTTGCTGAGCATACAGATTGAATAAATATTGTGAAAGGATACAATCCTGATACACACCTTTCCTGATTTAAGCCATGCAGTAAGTAGCCTCTTGTTCTATTCAAACAACTGCCTCTTGGTCTATGTACAGGTTCCTTATGAACAAAATTAAGTGTACTGGAATTCCCATTCTTCACAAATTATGCATAATTTGTTATGATCTACACAGTTGAATGCTTCTGCACAGTCAATAAAACACAAGTAAACATCTTTTTGGTATTCTTTACTTTCAGCCAAGACCTATCTGTCATCAGCAATGACATCCCTTTTTCCACACCTTCTTCTGAATCCAGCTCAAACCTTTGGCTGTTTCCTGTCAATATACTGCTGCAACTGTTTTTGAATTAGTTTCAGCAAGATTTTACTTACATGTGATATTAATGATCTTATTCAATAATTTCTGAATTCTGCTGGATAACTCTTTTTTGGAGTGGGCACAAATATGGATCTCTTCCAGTCAGTTGGCCAGGTAGCTGTCTCCCAAATTTCTTGGCATAGTTGTGTGAATTCCTCCAGCACTGCATCCTTTTGTTGAACATTTCAATGTGTATTCCATCAATTCCTGGAACCTTGTTTTTTGCCAATTTCTTCAATTCCTGTTAGTACAATAAAAATTCATCCTTTCTTGTCCCTGAGGTTGTAGCTAAGTTTGATTGTCTATTGAAAATAAAGCCATTGCTAAAAGAAGCCTTTGGGAAAATACTGTTTTCACATTATGTATCTACAGATGTTTTCCTACAACCCTGAACTTTTTCTAGACTCAGGCCCATTTCCAAACAGCATGGCATTTCTGGCCTCTCATCAGTGATTTTTATTCTCTTTGATGGCCAGAGGAAGCTCTGGTGGCATAGTGCCTAAGGCATTTGACTGCTAACCAGAAGGCTGGCGGTTCAAACCCACCAGCCACTCCTCAGAAGGAAGGTTAGGCAATCTACTTCCGTAGTGATACTGCCTAGGAAACCCAAGGAGGGGTTTCTATGAGTCAGATCCGAATCAACGGCAGTGAGTTTTTTTTTTTTGGTTTTGATGGCCAGATCTTTGACACTGTATTCAGCATTCCCAAGTTAACTTATGTTGTTGACATTCTCTCCTCAAGTGTTTCTTTGGTCACCTCTGTCCTTACCCCTCTCCCATGCCACTTGAAACTCCACACACAGAGACCTTCCTCAGAGGTAAATGAGGTCAATTCACTTTCTGCCTGAAAGCCTGGGGAAAAACTCAAGCTCCTTTCCATGACACATGAAAATCTGTGCATGATCTAGCCTTGCCCATCTCTCCCATCTCATCTCAGACCACAGCTCTTTCACATTCATCATTCCAGAACCACATAGGCCTTTTCTCTTTTCCCCTCATGTGCCTCAGGATATGTGTCATATTCCCTCTGCTTGGACTTGGCTTGCCTCACTCTCACAGTTGGTTCCAAATCCTCCTTTAGGTTTAGTTTACATGGTACCATTTCTGAGAGGTCTTCCCTCACTATAAGGAGCTCTGGTTGCACAGTACCTAAGGCATCTGTTAACCAGAAGGTTAGTGGTTCAAATCCACCAGCTACTCTGTGGAAGTAAGACCCAGCAATCTACTTCTATAAAGATTTACTGCCTAGGAAATCCAATGGAGGTCACTCTGAGTCAGAATGGACTCAGTGGCAGTGGTTGGGTTGAGTTTGGTTTCTTCTTCACTATCCTGTCTCTACTCCCACTGTGACCTAGTTCCTCTCTGTTAGCCCCTACTCTGTTCCTTGTTAGCAACTCTGACTATTTATAATTACTTTTTTTTCTTTCTCCATTAGAATGTAAGATCCATGAGTGTTTCAGAACTCTGAAGCATCTGAGATTTTACTTACTTGCAAGCTAACAATTTAGCCTGCTACAGCTTCATGGATGCTGGCATAGGACATGAGATCGCTGCATCAGAGGTGAAGAACTATATTACAGCACAGGAAATAGCTACCTCAGTTCTCATAGCTCCCCAGAGATGCCCAGGTAGATATTGCACTTAACAGTGGGTTTGCATCATGGCTCTCAGCCCAAATATTTAATAATGGTTGAAAGGGAACCAGCCTGAACTTTGGCCTGGAGGGAGACATCTTTGTTATCCTGGACAGTGTACAACCTGCCCTTTTTTTCTGGAGGGAGATATTTCTCTCTGAAGCCTATTTGCTATCCAACATCTTTAAAGAACTAGTGCCCCTGCTGGCAAGATGTGCACAAATGTGAGAGGTCTATGGAAAACTGTCTCCTTACAGAGGGTAGGGATCATGCATGTATTTGTCACTGCCCCATGTTCAGTATTCAGCATAGTGCCCATCACATAAAATCAGTCAGCATTCTTGACTATAAGCTGCAGAAATTAAACTCCCTTCTTGAAGAATAAAAGGGAATTTGAAAAACCTACTATTGTTAAAATTTGTGTTTTGAGCAGGTACCATTCACACACTTCAAAAGTATTTTTTAAAAACTATATACAGGAGCTCTGGTGGTGTAGTGCCTAAGGCACTTGACTGCTAACCAGAAGGCTAGCGGTTCAAACCCACCAGCCACTCCTCGGAAGGAAGGTTGGGCAATCTACTTCAGTAGAGATACTGCCTTGGAAACCCAAGGAGAGGTCACTATGAGTTGGATCTGACTCGACAGCACATAACAACAACATATACAGTGAAACTCCTCTTGCTACTCTTGTCTCCATCTTCCCAGGTGCCCCACCACCACCTCTACACTACTGTTGTTATGTACCATAGGGTCAGTTATGACTCACAGTGACCCTAGATGACGGAGTAGAACTGCTCTATAGGGTTTCTTTATGGAAGCAGATTGCCAGGTCTTTTCTTCCTCAGAGAGGCTGGTGTGTTCGAAGTGCTGACCTCTCAGTTAGCAGCCAAACACTAACCACTTTGATACCAAGTTTCCTTTATAGAATATGAAAACAAAGTAACCACTACTTTTAGTTTCTTGTGTTTGCTTTTAGATTTTTTCTACATACACACCAAGAAACATACATTTATATTTATTTTTCCCTTTTCTATACAAAATGTAGCTTACTATGCACATCTATGCCTTTTGCTTTTCCCTCTTAATATATCTTAGAGCACAGAATACCTCTATTTTCAAAACTTATGACATGTTTCCAGTGTGAAAGTGAAACAATTTATTTACCAAGTCTCTACTGATAAACAGTTGAGAGGTTTCCAATCTTTGAATACTGTATAGGTTGTTACAATGAGTAGCATAAATAAAAGTATACATGTAGGTTAGCATCCCAGAAGTGAAATGTCTAGGTTCAAGGGTGTTGATAGATGGTTTTAATTGCTAGAAAATTAAAGAGTATCTGTTTCTTCACACCCTTGCCAGGTCCAGCTGGGTTCTCATGACTTTGTTGTTGTTGTTTTTGTTGTTATTTGCCATTGAGTTGGGCCCAACTCATAGCGACCCCTCCTTGGATTTCCGAGGCAGTATCACTATGGAAGTAGATTGCCCCATCTTCCTTCCAAGGAGTGGCTGGTGGGTTTGAACCATCAGCCTTTTGGTTAGTAGTCAAGTGCCTTAAGCGCTACGCTTCCAGAGCTTCTTCGCAAAGTTTTAGGCCCCATTTGAATAAAAGCTTGCCTTTTTCTTTAGGGTAATGAAATGTAACATACAATCAACTGTGTTACTAGTTAGCCTAAGACAAAGTAGGAAGAAAGTCTTGGTAATTTACTTCCAAAAATTAGCCAATGAAACCTAATAAATGAACCACAACAGAACATTGTCTGATACAGTGTTGGAAGATGAGCCCCAAGGATGAAAGGCTCTCATCATACACAGTGGCTGCAACAATGGACTTGAGCATACCAACTGTCTTAGTTATCTAATGCTGCTATCACAGAAAATATCACACATGAGTGACTTTAGACATTTATCTTCTCACAATTAGGATGTTAGAAGTCTGAAATCAGTGCACCGACTCTGGAGAATGGCTTTCTCCCTCCGTTGCCTCTTTGGGAAGGTCTTTGTCTCTTCAGCTTCTATCCCTTGGTGCCATGGTGATCTTCATGTGGTATGACATCTATATATCTATCTTTCCCATCTCTGCTCCCTTGTTTGTTTGTTTAATCTCTCTGGCATCTCAAAAGGGACTGAATTAAGACACACCTTGTATGACTACTACCATACAAACATAGCAAAGAAAACTCATTCCTAAGGGGAATTATAATCACAATAAGGGGTAGGATTTATAACATATATTTGGGGGTGGGGCATGATTCAATCTGCAACATCATGGATCGAGAAGATGGTGGAGGACTGGGCAACATTTGTTCTATAGTACAAAAAGTCACTATGACTCACAGCTGATTCAAGAGCAACTAAAAAATAAATATTGTTTATGAGACAACTTATATTGCTGGACCTTACCTTTAATGAAGAAGCTCTGGTGGCACTATGGTTAAGACATTGGGCTGCTAACCAAAAGGTTGAAAACCACCAGCTGCTCTGTGGAAGAAAGATGAGGCAGTCTGCTTCCATAAAGATGTATGGCCTAGGAAACCCTATGGGGGTTGCTATGAGTCAGAATTGACTCATTGGTAGTGGGTGGATTTTACCTTAAATAAGAAGACAAAAGAGACTTCATTTTTTCAAAAAAAGTTTTTAAAAGAGAAATTTTTAAAATGCTTACTTTTGAGCACATTATATTTGCAAAGTTTAGAATAAGAGAACAATACCATATATGAGATTAAAAAAAAAAAAAAAAAACCCTGACAAAAATATAAAATATCCTCTGAATTCAGGGGAAACAAAACATAAGTTTCTCGATTTCATAGGTGAGGAATTAAAGGCACCAGAAAGGAAGGCTATTAACCTGGAATTCAGACAGCTTAGGTACTAACCCTACTTAGATGGCTCTGTGCCTTAGCACATGACCATCTACATTGTGGGCCTCAGTGTAGGGAAAGGAGAGGGTATTTTCCAGCTCTCACCTTCTGAGTTATTCTAGTTCAGTGCTAAGTCAGTAAGAGAATCTGGACCAGGCAGAAGTCTCCAGACACTGATTTCAATTCATTATCTAGGAAGGCAGCACTGCTGCTTGCAATTGCATGGTTTGTGCACTGAACAGGGGTGCCCAGCTTAGGAGATGAATGGGAACTAAAATCCTGCCCTAGGTCAGCACTCCAGGCTGCACACCTTGGCTTCTGTCTGTGTTAGCCAAGTAGCAGTGGTGCTTTTTTCTGATTGGCCTACCCAGAGGGGCCATCTTTTCTTAGAGGCACAAAGTACCATATAGGCTAGCAGAGGCCCTGTGAAAAAGCATCTTTATTTATTGCTTTCCTTCACCTGGAATTCCACTGTGGAACTTGGCTTGGCTTGATCTTGCCTAAAGAGTAAGATGTTGTTGTTGTTGTTATTTGCCGTCGAGTCGCCCCCGACATAAGCTACTATTAATACTGAAAATAAGCATAATGGGACAGAGTTGTCACTAGGAAATGTTTTATGTATTGCAATAGAAAAATCATAATTTTAAAGACAGCTTTAAAAAAAAAAGTTAAGTTCAGTTAAAGTTAAGACAGATAGTGTATAGAGAGAGTGGGAGAGAGGCACAAAAAGAAAGAACGGTGGTGGGGTGAGCAGCTACATGAACAGATCGCATTTATCTCAGCTCACGTTGAACATTCAGGTATTTTCTCAGGTAGGTTATCAAGCACAGGAACAAAGACTAAATGCAAAAAGCTTATCCAATTGCCCATATTCAACATTCAACCAATCATGAAAAAAAAAATTTTTTTTGAAGTTGCTGTAGAGTTGATTCTGATACATGGTGACCCCATGTGTTACAGAGTGAAACAGAGTTCTGTAGAGTTTTCTTGGGTGTAATTTCTATGGAAACAGATCACCAGGCTTTTCTTCTGCCAACTTTTGAGTTAGCAGCTGAGCACAAACCACTTGTGCCACCCAGATGGACCAATCAATCATGAAGACTTCTTCAAATCTTCTTCCTAGGTTTTTCTCCAAACTACCTATTTCTCCTCATTCCCATGACCGTATCTCAGAAAACAAAAACAAAACAAAACAAAAAAACCCAAACTCACTGCCATCCAATCTATTCTGACTCATAGCAACCCCCTTTGGGTTTCCAAGGTAGTAAATCTCTATGGAAGTAGAATGCCCAGTCTTCCTTCTGAGGAGTGGTTGGTGAGTTTGAGCAGCCAACTTTCTTGTTAGCAGTCAAATGCCTTAGGTGCTACACCACCAGAGCTCCTTATGACCCTATCTATAACCAGAAGGCTGGCGGTTCAAACCCACCAGCCACTCCTCGGAAGGAAGGTTGGGCAATCTACTTCCTTAGTGATACCACCTCGGAAACCCAAGGAGGGGTTGCTATGAGTCGGGTCGGACTCAACAGCACATAACAACAATCCAAGTTCCATATGTAGACCAGGAGGCTGTTGTTCAAACACAACAAGGGGACATTGCGCAGTTTAAAATCAAGAAGGGAGTGTGTCAGGGTTGTATCCTTTCACCATACTTATTCAATCTGTATGCTGAGCAAATAACGTGAGAAGATATGAAGAAGAACATGGCATCAGGATTGGCAGAAGAATCATTAACAGCCTGTGATAAGCTGATGACACAAATTTGCTTGCTGAAAGTGAGGATCAATTGAAGAATACAGTCTGCAGTATGGATTACATCTCAATATAAAGAAAACAAAAATCCTCACAACTGGACCTATAAGCAGCATCACGATAAATGGATTAAAAATTTATGTTGTCAAAGACTTCATATTGCTTGGTTCTACATTTCATGCCAATGGCAGCAGCAGTCAGGACATCAGATGACGTATGGCACTGGGAAAAATGGTTGTAAAGGACCTCTTTCAAGTACTGAAGAACAAAGATGTCTCCTTGAGGACTAAGGTGCGCCTGACACAAGCCATGGTATTTTCAATCACCTCATATGCATCTGAGAGCTGGACAATGAATAAGGAAGACTGAAGAAGAGTTGATGCTTTTGAGTTGTGGTGTTGGAGAAGAATGCTAAGAGTACCATGGACTGCTCAAAGAACTAATAAATCTGTCCTGGAAGAAGTGCAGCCAGAATGCTCCTTAGAAGGGAGAATGGCCAGACTTTGTCCCACCTACTTTGGTCATGTTGCCAGAAGGAACCAGTCCCTAGAGAAGGATATCATGCTTGGTAAAGTAGAGAGTCAATGAAAAAGGGGAAGACCCTCAATAAGATAGATTGACACAGTGACTGTAATGATAGATAGGCTCAAGCATAGAAGGATTGTGAGGAGTGCTTGGGACTGGGCAGTGTTTCATCTGTTGTGCATAAGGTCACTAGGAGTTGGAGTCAACTCAATGGCACCTAACAACAACAACATGCACTCCTTTAACACTACTTGTCTAACATGTATCACAATTTGTAGAGGTTTGGTCCATTGGTGGTCCCAAATGAACTACACGTCTTGGTCATGATGACTTTGTGTTGTCACCATTATGAGCTTAGCCATATGACTTGCTTTGGCTATTGGGACATTAAAAAAACCCACTGCCATGGAGTCGATTCTGACTCAGAGACCCCCACTGTGTTTCCAAGGCTATGAATCTTCCTCCTGTGGAGCAGTTGGTGAGTTTGAACTACTGAACTTCTGGTTAGCAACCAAAATGCCTTACCCACTATGCCACCAGAGCTCCTTATTGGGACATTAGAGTGATACAAGCAAGTGATTGACAAGGGCTTAAAAGTTGTGATGTGGTCTCTTGGAACCCTTCCACTTGAAAGCCATGCACCATGCCATGAAAAAGCCCACACTAAACTACTCTGATGAGACACTTCCAGGAGGGAGATCCAGGAGGATGAGAGGCCATCTTGGACCTCCCAGCGGCACCCCACCCCCCAAGTTCCCAGCTGAATGCAGCTGCGTGTGAAGCAGAACTGCCCGGCTGAGCCCAGTCTACCCAGACTTAGGAGAAGTGCAGGCAGTGTCTGGGTTAGAAATGAAATGCATTCCTGTTTCTTTAAGAATGTGTAGGTAAATCAGAGCAGGTTAATGAAGTTCTTATTTAGTCCAAGAAAAGGCTTGAAGCCTTTTCAATGATTTAGAAGCTACACATGCAGCAAGTGAAGGCAATTGTGATGAGGTGTTTGTTGCTAGTAGAGGTTGGTTTAATCATTTCAAAATGAGGGCAAATTTATACAACATTAAAAGGCAATAGAAATTGTCCATAAGTCAGATGTTCATATCTCAGGGATTGCCTGTAATAAATCATTGTTTTCTTAAGCCACTGACATTTAGGATGGCATGGTATACAGCAATAAACAACAGAAACACACGGGGTATTATAATTACCTGGTACTTCTCACCTCTTCAAGGAACTCTGGAGGTATAATGCATTGACTGCTGTTTTGGTTCTCTAGTGACAATAGCTTCAACACACAGGGATTTATTCTCTTACAGTTTAGGAGGCTAGAAGTGTGAGTTCAAAGCATCAGCTCTAGGGGCTGGGTGAAGGCCCCTCAACTTTGGGCTTCAGTTCTGCCTCTTGCTCCCGGCCTACTGGAGCTGGAAGCTTCTTTTAACTCAGGCAGCTGCTGGCTTCTAAGGCTGACAAACTGAAGGTTGACAAATAAAATGGCACAGTCCCAAGATTACCAAACAACATGGCAGGTCACTAGTTCAAGTCCAGAAACACTCCTAAGATCAGCAGGCTGCTGAATGAAGACTCAGCTAAATGCAGGACTCAAGCATACCAAAAAGCTCCAGAGACCTTTCTTAAAACTTCTTCTTATATACTGGAAGCAGACCACGCCCCTAAGGCAGCTAGCTATTGAGCTGCTCACAGCAGATTCCACCATGTCATCGTGGAGAATCACTATATCCAGCTGCCCAGTCACTCAAAATCAGGCCCAGACAAGTAGACACACAACCTTAACTACCACAGCTGCTAATCAAAAGGTTGGTGGTTCAAACCCAGCAGTCACTCCACAGGAGAAACATGAAGCATTCTGCTTCTGTGATTCACAGCCTAGCAAATTCTATAGGGCAGTTCTACTCCATCCTTTCGGGTTGCTATGGGTAGGAATCAACTCCATAGCAGTGCACCCCCACACACACACTTCTTTCTCTAAACTTTAAGTTCTAGAAAGATAAAATCTAGCTAAGTAATGTTTTTGAAGGACTGTTCAAGTATTCTCAGGTTAGGTCAGACTTAATGGTTTTGCTTCTTAATATGGCTTATAAGATTCTCTTATCTGGTGCCTCTGATCTTTCCTTCCTTATTTTGAGCTTCTCTCTCCTTTGCTAGGGAGCTCTGGTGGTGTAGCAACTAAGGCATTTGACTACTAACCAAAAGGCTGGTGGTTCAAACCCACCAGCCACTCCTCAGAAGGAAGGTTGGGCAATATACTTCCGTAGTGATACTACCTCAGAAATCCAAGGAGGGGTTGCTATGAGTCAGATCCAACTTAACGGCAGTGAGTTCCTCTCCTTTGCTAAAGTACTTCTGGTGGTGCAGTGCCTAAGGCATTTGACTGCTAACCAGAAGATTGGCAGTTCAAACCCATCAGTCACTCAGCGGAAGGAAACTTGGGCAATCTACTTCTGTGACGATTTACCACATCAGAAACCCAATGGGGTCACTATGAGTCAGAATCAACTCAACAGCAGTGAGTTTGGTTTGGTTTTTCCCTTTGATATCTTTATGTTAACCACAGCAGCAGTGTTTCTATGAAGGAATTCCTTCTTGACCATTCTTGAGAGTCAACATACTTTTCTACACATCATAACTTTTCATTAATGAAAGGAAAAGGTGGCTAGCTATGACTTTCTGTCTCTCCGGCTAAAACTAAGATATTACATCAAGTAAAAAGGAATTGTCACTTACAAAAATTGCTCCTTCATTGAGCCTTCTTGCTGTTCTTCAGAAGCTAATTTAGTTGGAGCCCTTCTCCCCGAAACTGGCAACTCTTCTTAGACTTTTGTTTAGAAAACACCCCTACTTCCAAATTTCCAGAAGATCTAGGAGGAGGGAATTGATGTGTGGTGAGAAGGGGGAAAAATTGGACTTGAACCATGCTGAAAATTTTTAATCAACTCAGCCTCCTACTCAGCACCCCAGCATGAAACAATCACTCCCTTCTCTGAGCAACTTTAAGGATTTTATCTTAAAGATATTTTACATTCATCTGGCAATTAATCACTTACTACCCCTCTTCTCTTCCGGTCATCTTTGCTATTTATTTTTTCACAGGTTTATGTCTGGCCTCTTTATTGAGTTCCCCGCAGGCCTAACACATTGTAAGCAGGCAATAAATAGCTCCCATGGAATGTTTTTGCTCCAAGCAACACCAGGAAAACAGTGGACAAGAAAGACTTTGAACAGCCCAGAGTAGAATCACAAAGATTGCTAAGGGCTGAAGGGCACTATTAAAGCTGACTGGGGTTGGAAATTCTTTCAGAGGTTCTAGGCATTTGCCTGATGGACTTACCCTTAGCCTTAATTTCTGCTTTCCTCAGAGACGGCTTGGGTTGTCCCACCCTGCTTGAGTTGTTCCTGGGCACAGTGCTGTGAGAACAGGGCTTCAAACAAGAACGGAACCGAAAATTGAAACCACAAAACCGTGAAATGTTTGCTTGAATGAAACCAAAACTCAAATTAAAAAAAAAAGTTTTTCTGAACCTGAACCGAAATTGAAAACTTACTTTTTTTCAATCTGTTATTTTCAGTTCAACGATAACTTTAAGTTGGAATCAAGACCCTTGAATTATTTATGTCTGATTTACATTTGGAGCCCATGTATGCCAAATACTTCTCACGCATACGGCTGGTAAGGGCACAGTTGCTTCAGAAAGCGATGTTGGGCAGCCACAGCTGTAGGTGATGACTGCTATTATGTGAGACAATCCACAGGCCGATCAGAGTTTGTTATTTCCGCTCCATGCTTGACCTCTCTCATAGTAAAGCAATCTATGCCTATGAAACAGATCTCAAATCTCTGAGAAACAGATTCTCAGCAATTCAGAGCCCTCCTAGTCAGAAATCTGAAAGCGCTGGTTAGACTGCATCACGTTCGGAACAGAGTTTTATATGGATGGGAATTTGTCAGACGAGTGTAAACATTTTAAAGGTACATAATTCCCATTTTTAAGTGCAGTATTTAAATTCGAGAAACAGAAAATACTGTATATTTTTTTGATGATTCCATTTATTGTATTCAATCTCTATTTAAATGTACTATCACATTGCTTTTAATTATACATTTAAATTTGACATTTATCTCACAAATTGAAATGTTAATAAACAACAGAAACTAGTAGAAAGAAAATGTTTCAATTGCAATCATTGTTATTTCACTGAAAACAACTTGATTGCGTCACAATGAAGTGAGATTTTTCTTCAGAAGGTGCTGGATAAATGTACAAGAATATTGTAAAGTGGAGCTTCAAATGGAAGAAATCCACAAGCCCTGCAAATGTAAAATCAAAATTATTCTGGTTTTTCTGATATACTGATGATACATGACTAGAAGCATTTCAATATGTACTGGTTCTAAAACAAAGTACTCTGGTGGCACAGTGGTTAAGGCATTCAGCTGCTAAACAAGAGGCTGGTGATATTTTGGTTTGGCTCTAATTCATTTCTGCAAAAGTATTATGCATTCTATGAGTCTGAATCAACTCCAGAGCAGTGAGTTTAGTTTTTTTTTTAAATTCTTGATTTTTTTGCTATAATGTAATATCCAAAAAACCAAACGTACTGCCATGGAGTCGATTCTGACTCATAGTGACTATAGGTCACAGTAGGACCACTCCACAGAGGATCTAAGGCTGTAAATCTTTACAGAAGCTGACTGCCCCAACTTTCTTCCATGGAGCAACTGGTGGGTTCGAACCACTGACGTTTTGGTTAGCAGGCCAACGCTTTTACCACAGTGCCACCAGAACTCCTTTATAGTGACTATAAAATATGACCTAATGTTAATATTATTTCTTATCCTTTGAGTTCTAGTATAGAACTGTTTTGGTCCTCTAGTGCTGCTCTAACAAAAAATACCACAAGTGGGTAGCTTTAACAAACAGGATTTATTCTCTTACAGTTTAGGAGG
>NW_006921677.1:10452638-10453824 GCF_000298275.1 Orycteropus afer afer
GTATCGGAGATTTGCTCGGCTCCTGAAAGTCTCCCACATACCTGAGCCTTGCATCCTCCCTAGATAATATTTTCCTAAGTGAACTTTGGAGCCGGGGGGTTTCTTTACGTCCCCCAACATCTTAGATCACTGCCCTAAATCCCTTAGCAACAACGAATCATCTGTACCCTCTTGCCCTGGTGCTTCCCCTCCCCATATTGTTCCATAAATTTGTGAGAATACCAGGGCATGGGGTCTTTTGCTTAAGCCACTGACCTGTTAAGAGCAAAAACCCTAACTTAAGTTAACTAATAAACTTTCCTATTGCATTTGCATTATCGTATGTTAGCATATTCCTCTCCGAGCATCTCCTTCATAACCTGAACACAACATCTCATCATGGGGAATCAATCACTACATACATCCAGCTGCCCAGCCACTCAAAATCAGGCCCAGCCAAGTTGACACATAACCTTTACTACTACAGGGATGAACCAGAAAAAATCCATGTCAAGAATCTTTCAAGTGTGAAAAGACTGAAAAATAAAAGGACATGTAAAATTTTCAACACAGATTTGGTTGGAGATCATACAGTAAATTTAGAGAGGCACCTGAAGCATCACTGTGTTGATAAATACAATGCAATGCAAAGCAAGAAGACAAAGAAGATTAAAGAAAGTGTCAGAAGTATTCTGAATAAGCAACAACAACAACAAAAACATTAGACAAGTTTACCATTCCAGAATGTGTTAGGGTGAAATTAGATAAACAACTGTTGAGCCTGTGTTGCATTAGTTACTATTAACAGTAATAGCTCATTTAAGTTGATTGAATATTTAGGATTCAATAAAATTTTAAATCCAATTGTTGCTTCAATGGGTCAAAATTTTTCAGTCAACTCAGAAAACAGTAAGCAAACAATACCATACATGTTCTTAAAACTTAATTCTAAAATTAGTAGTAATTAAGAGAAACAAATATTTTCTTTGAAAGTGGGTGTTGCCAGTATATTGAGTTGGTCAACACAAGATCCTAAGATACATCTATTAACACTGGGAATAAAAGAGTTAAAACAAAGACACGCAGGTTTGTACATAGAAAACACTGTATCAACTTTTAGGGAGCTCTGGTGGCCTAGTGTCTAAGGCACTTGACTGCTAACCAGAAGGCTGGTGGTTCAAACCCACCAGCCACTCCTCAGAAGGAA
>NW_006921677.1:10454508-10469309 GCF_000298275.1 Orycteropus afer afer
TTTAAAGAAAGTTTTGTTAAGATTGTAAATGAAAGAACTAAGGTAAAATTAAGAACTCTTGATAATATATCTGGAAATACACTGATAAATTTAATGCCAAGAAAAAAGTTATCATTGAAAATGATAGTGTATTAGGGGCTGTTTATGTAGATCCTCGTTGTTGTTGTTGTTGTTATGTGCCGTCGAGTCGGCCCCGACTCAGCGACCCCTCCTTGGGTTTCCGAGGCAGTATCACTATGGAAGTAGATTGCCCCATCTTCCTTCCAAGGATTGGCTGGTGGGTTTGAACCTCTAGCCTCCTGGTCAGCAGTCAAATGCCTTAGACACTACGCCACCAGAGCTCCTAAGCAGATTCATTTCACATTCAATAGTTCATATACATTTTGTTTCCCAACATTGATTACAATCCTCAGAAATGTAGCAGCTCTCCTCTCACTTCATCCCTGTGGTTACCCCTTCCCTGTGTCCTTCTTACCTATTCTTACCTACTCCTGGTTGCCTAACATTCTCCCGTTCAAATGCTGCCCTTCTGATCTTCCATGGTTGACTGTTCTAAGGAGTGCATCTCCCTAGTGTAGTTGTTCAGCTTATAGACATAGCTATTGCTTGGCTGAGAGTTAAGCTGCAAAAGTGAATCCAATTCCAGGTCTGAAGGGTGAGTCAGGGCCATTGGTTCAGGAGCTTTACTGTTCTCTTTCCACCCAGTAACCCTGATCTTTTTTACGTTTTTGAATTTTGTTGCACATGTTTTTCTCATACTTTATTCAGGATCTCCAATTTTGATCCCTTTCTGAGTGTTTGATATTGGTAGCCAGGCACCATCTAGTTCTTCTGGTCTCAGGGATATATAGTCTGAGGTTCCCGCAGTTCATTAGTCCCTTGGAATTCTTTCCATGTATTTTTGATTTTCTTCACTGCTCTTTGCTTTGGACAAGGAGAGAATAATTATTGCTTCTTAGATGGCCACTTGCAAGCTTTTAAGACTCCAGTTGCTACTAACTGAAGTAGAATGTAGAACAACATCATTGTGTAGTATGTCGGGCTAGTTGAGCTTGATGTCTCCCACAACCATGGTCCCAAGCCTTCAGGTCCAGCGACTTAACTCTTTCAAGGTGTTTTGTTGGGGCTAACAAGTTACCCTAACTTTGTCCTCTGTTAACTCTATAATGTATATGGACATTTTTATTGCAAGTACAAATACATATATAGGAATATCAACTACCAAACCTATGTACCAAAACCCAGAAAACTCACTCTTGTCAAGTTGATTCTGACTCATAGCAACCTCTCCTTGGGTTTCCGAGGTGATATCTCTATGGAAGTAGATTGTCCCGTTTTTCCTCCGAAGAGTGGCTGGTGGATTTGAACCGCCAGCCTTCTGGTTTGCAGTCAAATGCCTTAAGCACTATGCCATCAGAGCTCCCACCCTATATACAGTCATGAGTATATTCCTGTTCACCTATTCATACCAGATCTTCTTGCCTGTCTACCTATGTATCTACCTATAGATTAAAAAACTCTAAACTCACCATAAATTAAAGTCCCTACGTTTTCCCCTATTTTATCTTTGATTAACTTTATAGTTTTGGGTTTTACATTTATGCCTTTGTCCATCTTGAGTTCATTTTTGTGTATAGTGTGACATATGGATCTCATTTCATTTTTCTGCAAATGAATATCCAGTTTTTCCAGCACCATTTGTTAAAGAAACTCTCTCCCCTATTTAATGGGTTTCAGCCTTTCATCAAAATCAACCGTCCATAGGTGGATGGACATATTTCTGGTTTCACAATTCTGTTCCACTAGTCTATGTGTCTATCATTGTAGCAATACCAGGCTTTTTTGACTACCATCACTGTATAGTAGGTTTTGAAATCGAGGACTGTGAGACCTCCTACTTTGTTTTTCTTCTTCAGTTGTGCTTTGCTTATGCAAGGTCTCTTTCTCTTCCGAATAAAATTAGTGATTGGTTTTTCCATGTCCTTAAAGAATGTTGATGGAATTTGGGTCAGGATTGCATTGAATATATAGATTGCTTTGCATAGTATTGACATTTTCACAATATTCAGTCTTCCTATCCATGAGCATGGCATGCTCTTCAATTCATGTAGGTCTCACAGTTCCTTTGTAGTAGTGTTTTGTAGTTTTCTTTGTGTAGATCTTTTATGTCCCTGGTAAGATTTATTCCTAAGTATTTTATCTTTTTGTTAGCTATTTTAAGTGGTACTGTTTTCCTTATTTACTTTTCAGAGATCTCTTTGTTGATGTAGAGGAATATGATTTTTGTGTATTGATCTTATATCCTACTACTTTTGCTGAATCTTTCCGTTAGTTCTAGTAGTTTCCTTGCTGAGTCTCTTGGGTTTTCTAAGGGTCATGTCATCTGCAAATAGAGATAATTTTACTTCTTCTCTGCCAGTTTGGATGCCTTTTATTTCTATTTCGTGCCTTATTGCTCTGTCTAGGACTTCCAATATAATGTTTAATAGAAGTGTTAGAGAACCTTGTCTGGTTCCCATTCACAAGGGAAATGCTTTGAGTTTCTCTCCTTTGAGAATAATGTTGGCTGTTGGTTTTGTATATATTCCCTTTATCATTGTGAGGAAATTTCTCTTCTATTCCTATTGAGTTTTTTTTTTTTTTTTTAAATCAGAAATGTGTGTTGGATTTTATCAAATGCCTTTTCTGCATCAAGTGATACGATCATGTGGTTCTTTTCCTTTGTTTTATATGATGGACTGTTTTTCAAATGTTGAAGCATCCTTGCATAACTGGTATGACTCCCAGTTGGTCATGGTGTATTATTTTTTTGATATAATGTTGGTTTCTGTCAGCTAGGATTTTGTTGAAGATTTTTGCATCTATATTAATGAGGGATATTGGTCTGTAGTTTTCCTTTTTAGTGAAGTCTTTGCCTCGTCTCAGTAAAAGGGTTATGCTTGCTTCTTAGAATGAATTTGGGAATATCCCATCCTTTTCTGTGTTCTGGAATAATTTGAGTTCCAGAGAAGTATAGTAGAATTCTCCAGTGGAGCTTTCTGGGCCAGGACTTTGTGGGTTTTCTTTTCTTTCTTTTTTTTTTTTTTTAATGATATGCTCAATTTCTTCTTTTATTATGGGTCTGTTCAAGTTTTCTATCTCAGTCTGTGTTAGTTTAGGTAGGTCTTGTGTTTCTGGAAATATGTCCATTTCTTCCAGGGTTTCAAATTTGTTGGCATACAGTTCTTCATGTTGTTGTTGTTGTTATGTGCCGTCGAGTCAGCCCTGACTCATAGTATTTTATTATTACCCTTTTTATTTCACTAGGTTCTATTCTGATGTCACCCATTTCATTTACTGTTTATATTATTCAAATCTTCTCTTTCTTTTCCTTAAATTTGCGAGTGGCTTGTTGATTTTGTTAATCTTTTGAAGAACCAGCTTCTACTGTTGTTGACTTTTTATATTGTTTTTCTGTTTTCTAGTCCATTTATTTCTGCTCTGACCTTTCTTATTTCCTTTATTCTGGAGACTGTAGACTTCTTTGGTTGTTCTTTTTCTAATTGTTGGAGTTGTTGGATTAAGGTTTTGATTTTGGTTCATTCTTCTTTTGTGATATGTGCATTTATTGCTATAAATGACCCCTGAATACTGTTTTGGTTGTGTCCAAAGGTTTTGGTATGTTGTGTTTTCATTCTGGTTTGTTTCTAGGAATTTTTTTTTTTTTTTACTTCACTTTGTATTTCTTCTGTTACCAAGTAGTTCTTGAGCAGTGTTTTACTCAGCTTCCATGTATTTGATTTCTTTTCCCTAATCTTCCTATTATTGACTTTTAATTTTATGGTGGTGTGATCAGAGAAGGTGCTGTAGTATCTCAGTATTTTTAAACTTATTGAGGCTTGTTTTGTGGCCTAACATATGGTATATTCTAGAGATTGATCCATTTTCACTGGAGAAGAACATGTATTTTGTTTTTGTTGGGTGGAGTGCTCTATATATGTCTATGAAGTTGAGTTGTTGATTGTGTTGTTGAGATCTTCTGTGTCTTTGTTGTTTTTTTTTTCCTAGTTGTTCTGCCCTTCATCAAAAGTGGTATGTTAAAGTCTCCTACTACTGTTGTAGAATTGTTATTTCTCTTTTCAATTCAGTTAATATTTGCTTTATGTATTTTGGAACTCTTTTTTGGGTACCTGGATATTAACTATGATTATATCCTCTTGGTCAATTGACTTTTTTATCACTATATCATGCCCCTCTTTGTCCCTTTTACTTGTTTTCACCTTGAAGTCTATTTTTTCAGAAATGAATATTGTTTCTCCTTCTCTTTTTTGGTTGCCATTAGGTTGATATATTTTTTTTTATTCCTTGATTTTTTATTTATGTTTATGTTTGTGCCTAAGGTGAATCTCATCTATTGATAAGTCTTGTTTTCTTATCTAGTCTACCACTCTTTTTCTCATGATAGATGCATTTAATCCATTCACATTCATTGTAATTAACGATAGGTATGAATTTATTGCCCTTATTTTTTTTTGTGTTTTTTTATTGTGGTGGTATTGATGGTTTCTTTGTTCCAAATATTTTTCTGTGCTGAGTTATTTTGTTATTGTGGTCTCTTTTCCTTTTTCTTCATTGCTGTTGATTTTGTGTTTACTAAGTCCTCATGTTTTTCTTTTGATTAGAAAGCTTATTAGTTTTCTTTGTGGCTACCCTGCAGTAGATTCTTATCTCCCTAAGTTTGGAACAGTCTGTTCTATATTGATGATGCCTCGACTTCCTTTCCATTTGGAAGCTTTGTAATTATACCATTTATTCCTTCCATTTGCTTTGTAGTTAGTGGTGTTTACAGATTGACTCATCTAGGTATCTGTTTTTCCATTTTGTAAGCTTATTTCAGTATTGAAAATTCTTTTTCTGGATTGATTTCTGGGTAACGTTGTCATATATCTTAATCTTAGGTTGTTGTCGTCCATTGTTGGTTTTCTCTTGGAAAGACTACCTTTAACATTTCTTGTAGGGTTGGTCTGGTTTTGACTAATTCCCTTAATTTCTGTTTACTTGGGAATATTCTAATTTCACCACCATATTTGAGGGACAGCTTTACTGGTTATGTAATTCTTGGTTGCCAATTCTTTTTCTTCAAGGTTTTGTATATGTCATCCCATTGCTTTCTTGCCTACATGGTTTCTGCTGAGAAATCAGAACTTAGTCTTATTGGTTGCCCTTTGTAGGTAGCATTTCACTTTCCCCAAGCTTCTCTCAAGATTCTTTCTTTGTCTTTGGTTTTAGAAAGCTTGATTATGTTATATTTTGGTGACTTTCTCTTAATGTCTAACCTGTGTGGGTTTTTTTTGAGCTTTTTGGATGGATATCTTTTTGTCTTTCATGATATTGGGGAATTTTTCTGCTAGTAAATCTTCAACAATTTTTCTTTTCCTTTTCTTAGTATGAATTTTAATCAGACATACGCTGTTTCTTTTGATATCATCCCATATAACTCTAAGGTTTTCTTCATTCTTTCTTCTGATTTTTCCTTAGACAAGGTGGTGTCAAGGGATTTGTCTTCCAGTCAAATTTTTCATCCAGTTCAATTCTACTATTTTTGTCCTTCCAACGTGTTGTCTGTCTTCTTGATTTCTAATTGCTATTTTTGTATGATTTCTAGTTGTCTATTTATTTTGTTATTTTACTCTTGTATGATTTTCTTGAATTCTTCAAGGGTACTGTCCATCTTTTCCTTGCTTCTTTTAATGGTTTCCTTGAGCTCTTTGAAGTATATAGATATAGATATAGATTACATATAAACACATAATCTTTTGAATCCCTTATCAAGTAGTTCTATTATGTGTTCTTCCTTGGGGAGATTTCCTAGGTCTTTAATTTGGTCACTTGCTTCCACTATCTTGTCCTGTGTCTTTGTTTGAATTGAAGCTGTCTGTTGTCTCTGAGACATTTTGAAGTTGTCTTTTGTTGTTTATGTGTTCATTTGTTTCACCCTGTTTTTTTGTTTTGCTTTGTTTCAAAATAGCCAGTGTGTGGGGAAACATGATTCTTTGGTTGTTAATTTGGCAGCATTGAGGTACTTCCTACCTATCTCTGAGTTGGTGGAATAACTTGTGGTAATGTGGATGTGGCTCTCTGTTGTGAAGAGAAGCTGCATTTGGGACAGGCAAGTGTTGTCCACTGTCTGTCATTGATTCAGTGGTGCAGGAGCTGGTGGTGCTTGTCCATTGGGTAAGGTAGTTGGTGCAGTAATATGGCTATGGCTGACTAGTGGAGAGCCAATGTCCTCCTCCCATGGATGGATCAGGGAAAAAAAAGAAAAAGGAGAAGAAAAAGAGGAAAATATAGAATAAAAATAAAAGAGAAAAAGAAAAGGGACAAATGAGATGAAAGATTGCTAAAAATGAAAAAAGAGGAGGAAGAGGTAGAAATGACAGATAAAAAGGAAGAGAAATTAGGAAAAAGAGACAGGAGAAAAATAAACGGAAGATAAAGAAACTGAGGAGGAGAGACTTTTGTAGTTACGGTCAGCTGGCAGCCCTCAGAACAAACATCTGTGGTGAAAACTGTTGATCCACTGGAGCACGTGCTTGTGGATGTAAGGGGAGCCTGGTGTGAGTGAGTACGTCAAAGAGAAAAGGCTGCAGGTATGTGCCTCTTGTGCTCAGTGTGAGAAAGATCAGCCAGTGATGCAAGCACAGGAATGGAGAGCCACAGGCCCTGGGTCTGCCAGTTGGACTGTGCTCCTGAGGGTGGTTAGGTTGTAAAAGAGGTGGTTGGGGGATCCAGGCAGGACATCCCAAGCCACCAGTGTGGTGGTGTAAGAGAGAGGTTTTTGCCCCTATTTTCAGGTAAGATGTACTTTTTGGAGCAAAGAAAGTGGCTCACCAGTTGTGATTCACTGGTGTGGGTCTGGCACCCTTCTGGGCACACACAACCATTTATTCAGCTCCTGCCTAGACTCTATTGAAAGGCTGCCCTGAGGCTATCTTCTCCAACTGTTCCAACACAGGCCTTTCCCTTTGCAGAGGTGGGCGGTGCCTGGTGTGAGTAGGCACCTCTGAGAGAGGGTGCTGCAGAGATGTGCCTCTTGTGTTCAGTGTAAAAAAGACCTGTCAGTGCCTCAGGATCTGACTCTCTGTTAGAGGGGCAGAATGAGTATTTAACCCTATGTACAGGAAGGTGTGCATTTGTTAGGTCTGGGGGTGTATTTCTCCATCTTGATTCACTAGTGTGAGTCTCTGCCCTTGTGGGCACACACAGCCATTTATCCATCTCTTGCCCAGATCAATCAAGCAAAAGATCTTTCTGAGCCTTGCTTCTTCCACCACCCTGACACAGAATTTTCCCCTCATGTAGGTCCTTAGCCCAATAGCCTGTGGCATAGTGGTTGAAGCATTCAGTTGTCAACTAAAAGGCTATTGTTTCAAACTCACCAGCCACTCTGTGGGAGAAGGACAAGGCTGTCTGCCTATGCAGAGATCCAGAAACCTCACAAGGTAGTTCCACTCTGACCCAAAAAAAGGTCACTATGAGTTGGAATTGACTCGATAGCAGTGAGCTTTATTTTGGTTGACTAGTGATGGGTTGTTTCATTCCCTTTCTCTGGAGCCCTCCTTACCCCACAGGCATCTTTGCCACTGTAAGTCTTACCTGCTTCCCTGCATGTTCCCCTCTCAGCTCCTACATGACTTCAGCTTACCTTCAATTCCTTCCAATCTGTCTATAGTATCTTTGTCACCGTGTGGGTTCCATTAAGGTTTTTTTTTTTCCTCTCTCTCTTTCCTCATCAACATCTGATGCATTTAATGCCTCTGTGTTTAAAATGGCTATACTTCAGCCAGTCTTGGCTTCTTTTCTCTACCCAGTCACTGACCTCACTGTCTCTTTTCAATCAGTGTTCAGTCTAATTCTTTATCTTCTCATTAGTTGCTCAGAATTCCAAGATCACTATTTCTGTTTCCCTTGCTTTTTCTGGGTCTGTGCTGGAGAGGGTAGAGTGTGTTTGCTGGATACCATCTTTAGTCTGTCTCCTACGATGATATTTTCTTAATGAACTGTATATACCTACTCCTCACTTATCAAACAGTTAGGTTCCAGAGGCAAGGTTGTTATGCGAAAATCAGCGTTATGCAAAAATGGAGGATGACCATATCAGATCACAAAATGGAATATGATTATATCATTCCAAAAAAATAAATAAATAAACACACTGCCATCGAATTAATTCTGACTCATAAAGACCCTACAGGACAAAGCAGAACTGCCTCATAGGTTTCTCAGGGTTGTAAATACTTATGGAAGCAGAGTGCCTCATCTTTCTCCTACAGAGTGGCTGGTAGTTTCAAACCACTGACCTTTTGGTTAGTAGCCAAATGCTTTAACCACAGTGTCACCAGAGCTCCTTACATCATCACATAACTGCAAATTTCATCATTACACAGATTTCAAGTTTTATCATTACATAACTGTCAAATTTTATCATTGCATAACTGCCAAACCACAGAGAAGTATGGTCCAGACAAGTTGATACATAATCTTAACCATCACAGTCAGTGTTACTCTCACCTCATACCTTGGCATTCATTACTACCAGACATACATCATTAATGTGCAAAATAGTTAGATATTTTACTATTGTAAATACAAAATGTTGGGTAACAAGATGGTTGGGAAATGAGGAGTAGAAGCAAATATGTATGAATTAAATCTATATTTGAAATCAAATGTTTATTTTATGTAATGTAATGTTATAGCAATTCTTCAGCTAAGAACTTGGGTGAATATTAAAGTATTAAATATTTATTGCACTCTGCCTTTATGTATTGATTTATCAGGTATGATAGCACAGTTTGTATTATAGTATTTTGTGAATAAATTCTCATCAATTTGACATAACTATTAAGTGTTGGTAGTGAAATGTCACCTACATCAATATTAAGTTTGTTTTCAATGCATTTTATAGTATTGAGAATTTCCTACTGAAAAAGTATTTCAGATCTTCAATTTAGTATTTATATAGTATGTTAGAAGTGTTTTTATCAAACACTATTTTAAAAGTGAATCAGTGCTGCAGTGAATTCTAATATTAAAAACAGACTTCTTTAATAAATAAAATATATTAAAAATATATTTTACATTGTGTTTTTGTTTTGAAAGTGATTAAAATTGAACTTCATTGTCACTTTAGATTTAATTGTTGATGAATATGTAGAAAGAAATAGTTTAATATTGATACTTTCAAAACTATAAAATCTTGGGATGAATAAAGCTTAAGTTAATATAAAAATGAAAGACTATTTGCAATATAAGGAATAAATTTGGTAGCCATATTTCTTAAGATGAAATTGCTCCAGATTATCTATTTGCAGAAAATAAATTTGACATTGGAGTGTGAAAAACAGGTTCAAACCAGTTCAGCCAAGGTTGACGAAGTAAAACAGGAATAGAATTGAATTTTTGACTGCTAACCAGATGGCTGGCAGTTCAAACCAACCAGCTGCTCCTCAGATGGAAGATTGGGCAATCTACTTCTGTAGTGATACTACCTTGGAAACCCAAGGAGGGATCACTATGAGTTGGGTCTGACTCAGTGACAGTGAGTTTGTGTTTTTGATTTTGGGAATGGAAAAAAATTATGGTTCAAAGCCTTGTGGGAGAACAAGCATGACTTCTGGTCAACCCCAAACCTGAGACCTTTTTAGCCTTTGGTATGTGGGATAGATGATTTTCAAATCTCTCTCTCTGTCTCTATGTCTTTTTCTGTTTCTGAATCTCTCTCTTATCTATGAATCTATGAATAATTCTCAGCCTTGGCTGAAGTTGCAAACACATCTGTCCTGCCTGTTAGAAACATTAACCAGGTCCCTGAAGCATCATGAGGAGCTTCTTTTTAAGAGGGGCATTATAGAAAAGATAACTTTTCTGCTATCTGGAGTGACTTTCATATGAGTCTCACTTCTCCATTCCTCTCCATGTGATAAGGCCATGTCTTATGTGTGCTTTCTGTATGCTCTCAAATCACATCTGATTCTGTAATATTTGTAAAACACATATTTGTAAGCCATTATTATGTATACTTTTATAATGCTTTTTCTGCTGTTATGTTGTTTTTATAAGGCTTTTAAACACTTCTGTGTAAGTCACTTATAATGTGAAATTAGAAGCAGAGATATTCTAACTTAAAACATAAATAAGTAGGCTTCACTAACATCCATGATGCATTCTATGGACTAGGACGTTATGTGATCTGGATGTTGGGTGAACACCATCTCATAATCTGGTGCTGCTTTTTCTTTAAGCATTTTGAACAAGCTTTGTTCCTTAGCAGTGTTGTCAATGTGCTGAGAAGGATTCACTTTTGTGTTTGGCCCTCAATCCACGTCATTAGCAATTTCTCTATGTCTGGTATAGATGCTTCTCAATTTTCATTAGCCTCGTAGCCTTCAGTGGAGCTGATCCTTTAATAGCTTGGAGAATTTTTCCTTTGCCTTTGAGAATCATCATGATTGTCAAGTGCAACATGACTAAATCAGGAGCAATAGCATTCACTGATTTTCCACCTGTATGTTGTTTAATAACCTTTTGTTTCCTTTCCAAATTGATACTTCTCCTTTGCCTCTTGCTGCTGCCATCACTAACACTGGTTTTACTATGTTTGGGAGCCATGATGCACTTCACTTTAGTATTTTGGAAAGAAAATTAAACAGAGAAATAACACTACAACACTCAAGAGACATACAATACACGAGATTGGATGCTGCTGCCTACCAGTTGAAGCACAGAGTTATATGATATACTTTCTTAGATAGAAGCTACAGTATAATACATACATAAGCCAATAACATAGGCGTTTATTATGACTGTCAAGACATATATATTAAGGTTATATATGTTCTATATCATTATACCCCTGGCAGTGCAATTGCTTTGTATATAAAAGATATGAGACACGTGGTACATGTGGGAAGCTGTTGTGTTTGCTATGTCCTATTTGCCAACCAGGATTTCTGAACTGTGTTATAACCTCATGGAACAACAGACACATATGCAGTTGGATGTTGCCTGAACAGATATTATATGGTGCATGATTGTATATATTTCTATTATGCTATCTAACTGTTAACTGTATGTCTTTATAAAGTTAGTGGCATAGCACCTAAGACATTTGACTGCTAACCAGAAGTCTGGCTGTTCAAACCCACCAGCCACTCCTCAGTAGGAATATTGGGCAGTCTGCTTCCATAGAGTTACTGGCTCAGAAACCTGAGGAGGGGTTGCTGAGTCGGATCTGACTTGACAGCTGTGAGTGAGTGCTAAAGGGGCAAAGAGGCAGCATCTTTTGACCTCCTCTAACTACACAACAAGAAGACAGAATCACCATCAGCAGCCCAGGCCTGTTCCTGTGTGGCCAGACATGCCGCCACCCTCCTGCCCTTGAAACCAACCTTGACCCCAACCATCCCTCCAATGGTACCCACCACCTCTTTGCTGGGTTTGATAAATCGCTGCAGTGACCACACAAAACTCACAGATTGTAGGGTTTATTAGGGAAGCTACAGACTACAGTTGAAGTTCAGGAACACACTGGAGATACAGTTGTTCAATCAGGACAGTCTCCCCTCTGCTGTGCCCTTAGACACGCCTCTCTGGCCCTTGGCCTCTCAGCCTGGCTTCTGCCACTGTGGGCCAGGTAAGCTTGCCACTCCATTCTGTGCCTCTTAGATCCACTGCCGCCGTCTCTCAGACAGGCGTCTCTCTCAGCTGGCAGTAAGAATACCCCTTTGCCTATAGGAGGGCTCATTTTAAGCCTGGCAGAGTGGCAGAATTAGCCAATCCCAACATCAGAGTTCTATACACCTGAGAAAGAGCAAACTTTCCCAGAAGATTACTTTGTGCTGTTCCAACAGAAATACCCCAGATAGAGGACTTTAACAATCATGAGTTTTAAAAGCAGCTATTCAGTTGTTCACAGCAAATTACACCATGGATTTAATTGTCAGTCTCATTATAGGGAATAACTACTACCACTGCTCAGCCAAGTTGAAATATATTTGCATGGTCCCACCCAGGAATCCGGTGGGAGTCACAAAGACTATGGTTAGAAAAGCCATACCATGCAACTCAGTACACTGCATCTAGCCTTGAAAATAGAAAATAGAAATATGTGAAATAGGCCATAAATAACTTTCTAAAATTGGCCTGTGCACCTACATTCTGTGATAATAAAATGTAACAGTCAAATCTTTATAAATTAACAAAACGTAGATACATCACTAAACAATTACCATAATTTTTAATTAATAAATTTAACACTGAAACATGTGGGAAACAAGAATATAAAAATATCAGACATCAATTCCCTAATTGGCAATAAACCATAATATAAATTTTTTAAAAATGTCATACAACAATTCTTCAACTGGCAATAAAACATATCAATTATAGTTGAGCATGATAGCACACAGGGTATACAAACTCATGGACTTTTGCTTATTTTTGAGAAGACAGAAACAAAAGTTCTCTCTGTTTAAAGACTGAGAAGCCTGCTGAGACATGGTTTACAACAAATAACCTTGAAACCTGGCTGGACAGACCCCCCTCTGAGTTCAAGGGGTAGTCAAGTCTCCTCCCCGAGACCACTCATTAAAAGTAAAAGCCTAAAGCCTACAGGTTTGGACTCTAATATTTAAAGTAACATTGCAATTGTTGATTCCAGTTCTCCAATTCTAAATGATTGTGTTGAGGTCTTATTTGATTCTTAGCCATGACTACCTCACTATAAACCAAACAGGTTTATGCATATCAAACCTGAGTGTCTTTTAATGTATTATTCTTCAGATAAAATCCTCCAAGACACCATGTGTCTTGGAAATAGACCTAGACCCACATTTTCAGAGAAAGAGCAGCCCAAATAGCCTCTCTCTCCCCTCAATCTCTTTTTTATTGTACAATTCTTCTTTTAACAGGACTGAAGCATACATGATTACAAAAGAAACTTAGGAAATATATCTGACTAAGCCTACTCTGGCTTTAATCCAGCTGCCCTTTCCAGTCCTTCTCTATCTGGAGCTATCTCTTAGAATGTGGGAAGGTATCAAGGTTTCATGCTAACCCTAGATAGTCTACCCCTTTTTACCTTTCCCTGGCAGTCTTGATGTTTTAAGCTCATTTTTCCCACCAGGAGGCAGAATTCTAAGATGGACCCCAAGATGATCATCCCCTGATGTACATACCCTGTGTAATCTCCTTCTCTGAGTATAGGTGGGGCCTGTGCATATGGTATGGCACAGTCACTCCCTGGATTAGGTTACATCAAATATCAAAGTGATGTGATATATACCTTACATTATTTATATTATTTATCTAAATCATTTTCATAGCTGATTATGAAGGAGAGAGATTTGAAGGGAGAGCATTTCTCCTGCTGTCTTTCAAGAAGTAAGCTTCCATATGGTGAGAGGACCAGGTGGCAAAGACTGGAAGGAGGCCTCTGTGAGCTGAAGGTGACTCCACTGATAGCCAGCAAGAAAATAGGAACCTTAGTCCTACAACTGCAAAGATTTGATTTTACCAACACCCATGAGCCTAGATGAGTATCCTGAGCCTCAGATGAAGACTGAAACCCCAAAGGAGAGCTTGATTTCAGCTTCATAAGACCCTGAGCAGAGGTCTTTGTTAAGCCATGCCTGGTATCCTGACCACAAAAGCAGTGAGATAATATATTTTTGTCATTTTAACCGCAAAGTGTATGGTATTTGTTAGGCAGCAATAGAAAATGAATATACCCCCTTTTCCCTCTGTACCTCAGCTTGCAGCCTGTTGGGAAAAGGAAAGCACCAGTCAAAATGTCACCAGTGCTTGCTAACTGAAGCATTAGTTTTTTTCTAGGCATATTTGTTTCTGAACTGGGAAATTGTCTTAATTCTTCTCCCCTTCCTACCTTCATCCTCTCTCTCAGACCCCAAACATTTATCAGACACTACCTGAGTGGTAAGATCTTACTTGCATGCAAAATTAATGATATTGTTCGATAATTTCCACATTCTGTGGGATCACCTTTCTTTGGAATGGGTACAAATATGGATCTCTTCCAGTCAGTTGGCCAGGCAGCTGTTTTTCAAATCTCTTGGCATAACTGAGTGAGTGCCTCCAGTGTGGCATCTGTTTGTTGAAATATCTCAATGGGTATATTATCAATTCCCGGAGCCTTGTTCTTCACCAATTCCTTCATTGCAGCTTCGACTTCCTCCTTCAGTACCATTGGTTCTAGATCATATGCCACCTCCTGAAATGGATGAAGATCGACCAGTTCTTTTGGTACAGTGACTCTGGGTATTCCTTCCATCTTCTTTTGATGTTCCCTGCATCATTCAAATGTTTTGCCCTTAGAATTTTTCAATATTGCAACTCGAGGCTTAAATTTTTTCTTCAATTCTTTCAGCTTGAGAAATGCCAAGTGTGTTCTTCCCTTTTGGTTTTCTAACTCAGATCTTTGCACATTTCATTATAGTGATTGGCTTTGTCTTCTCAAGCTGCTCTTTGAAATCTTTGGTTCAATTCTTTTATCTTGTCATTTCTTCCATTTGCTTTAGCCACTCTCTGCTCAAGGGCAAGTTTCAGAGTCTCTTCTGTCATCCATTTTGGTCTCTTCTTTTGTTGTCTTTCTAGTGACCTCTTGCTTTCTTCATGGATGATGCTCTTGATGTCATCTCACAATTCATCTGGTTTCTGGTCATTGGTGCTCAATGCATCAAATCTATTCTTTAGATGGTCTCTAAATTCAGAGGGGATATATTCTAGATCATATTTTGGCTCTC
>NW_006921677.1:10469914-10485050 GCF_000298275.1 Orycteropus afer afer
GTACCATAGACTGCCAAAAGAACTAACAGATCTGTTCTGGAGGAAGTGCAGCCGAGATGCTCCTTGGAAGCAAGGATGGCCAGACTTTGTCTCACCAACTTTGGTCATGTTGTCAGAGGGGACCATTCCCTGGAGAAGGATGTCATTCTTGGTAAGGTGGAGGGTCTATGAAAGAGGGGAAGGCCTTCAACGAGATGGATTGACATGGTGGCTGCGACAATGGGCTCAAGTGTAGCAAGGACCATGGAGCTGGCGCAGGATCAGACGGTGTTTCGTTCTGCTGTGCATGCAGTTGCTATGAGTTGGAAGCGGCTTGACGGCATGTAACAACAACACAACAACAACCTGAGTGGTGCAAATGGTTAAGTGCTTGGCTACAAACTGAAAAGTTAGAGGTTCAAACCTACCCAGAGGAGTTGGAAGATGGGCACAGCCTTCCCTCAGCTGTGTCTAAAGGCAGGTGTCTCTTTGGTCCTTGGACTCTTGCTTGGCTTGACCTCTGCCCTGTTCAGACAAGTGTTACAAAGCTCTATTAGCTCTGCTGATAAATGCTTAGAGGCACTCCACTCCTCCTGGCCTGAAGGCACTCAGCTTTCTTGTTCTATAGTCTGGGAAGCCAACTGCTATGTCTTGTGCTGGTCTCTTGGATCTGCTGCCTTTGCTGCAACTGCTTCTCTGCAACTGCATTTCACTGTGTCTGGTGCCACAGTTTTCTGTGTCTTGGATCAAGGAGGTTCAGTGTAGTAATCTTGGGTCCAAAGAGTACACTCTACTACTGGCTCTTCTTTCTTGATGATAGGTGATCCCCTCTCTGCCTTTCTAGCTCTGGGATGGCTCAGTTTAAGCCTACCAGGATGGTAAAATTGACCAATTACCATATTAGGGTTCAATGCATCTTATTTGCATGGCCCTATCCACCACAAGGCTACCATACACCTTATTTACATTATTAGCAAACTATCAGTCCCATTGGCTAACAAGCACTTCACATTTGCATAGTACTACCTAGTAATCTCCACCACTTATCTGTCAGTTTGTAGAACTGTGGTGGCCTGTGTGTTGCTGTGAGGCTGGAGGCTATGCCACTAGTATTTCAAATAGCAGGGTTACCTATGGTAGACAGGTTTCAACAAAGCCTCCAGACAAAGACAGACTCAGAAGAAGGTAGGGGCCATCCACTTCTCAAAGAATTGGCCAGGGAAAACCTTATGAATAGCAGAGAAACACTCTCTGATATATTACTGGAAAACTTTATGAATAGCCCTGAAACATTGTGTGATATAGTTCCTGAAGATGAGTCCCTCAGGTCAGAGGGCACTCAAAATATGACTAGGGAAGAGTTGCCTCCTCAGAGTAGAGCTGACCTTAATGACATGGATGGAGTAAAGCTTTTGGGACCTCCATGTGGCATGACTCAAAATTAGAAGAAATAGCTGCAAACATCCATTAATAATCAGAACATGGAATGTACCAAGTAAGAATCTAGGAAAATTCGAAGTTGTCAAAAATGAAATGGAACACATAAAGATCAATATCCTAGGCATTAGTGAGCTGAAATGGACTGGTTTTGGCCATTCTGAATCAGACAACCATATGATCTACTATGCTGGGAACAACAAATCGAAGAGGAATGGCATGACATGCATCATCACAAAGAATGTTTCAAGATCTATCCTGAAGTACAATGCTGTCAGTGATAGGATAATATCCATATGCCTACAAGGAAGACCAGTTTATTATCCAAATTTATGCACCAACCACCAAAGCCAAAGAAGAGGAAATTGAAGATTTTACCAACTTTTCCAGTCTGAAGTTGACCAAAAATGCAACCAAGATGTATTGATTATTACTGGCGATTAGAATGCAGAAGTTGGAAAGAAGGAAGAATCACTGTTGTTGTTGTTGTTATGTGCCGTCGAGTTGGACCTGACTCATAGCGACCCCTCCTTGGGTTTCTGAGGCAGTATCACTACGGAAGTAGATTGCCCCATCTTCCTTCCAAGAGAAGAATCACTGGTAGTTGGAAAATATGGCCTTAGTGATAGAAATAATGCTGGAGATTTCATGTTAGAATTTTGCAAGGCCAATGACTTATTCATTGCAAATACCTTTTTTCAACAATATAAATGGTGGCTATACACATAAAGTATCCAGTAATCGTTGACTACATCTATGGAAAGAGGTGACAGAGAAGTGCAATATCTTTAGCCAAAACAAGGCCAAGGGCTGATGTGAAACAGATCATCAACTACTCATATGCAAGTCCAAGTTGAAGCTGAAGACAATTAAAAGAAATCTACATGAGCCAAAATATGACCTTGATTATATCCTTCCTGAATTTAGAGATCATCGAAAGAATAGATTTGATGCGTTGAACACCAGTGACTGAAAACCAGAGGAATGTGGGATAACATCGAGAACATCATCAATGAAGAAAGCAAAAGGTCATTAAAAAGACAGCAAAGGAAGAAAAGACCAAAATGGATGTCAGAACAGACTCTGAAACTTGCCCTTGAACAGAGAGTAGCTAAAGCAAATGGAAGAAATGAGAAGATAAAAGAGCTGAATGGAAGATTTTAAAGAGCAGCTCAAGAAGACAAAGTCAGTTATTATAATGAAATGTACAAAGACCTGGAGTTAGAAAACCAAAAGAGAAGAACATGCTCAGCATTTCTCAAGCTGAAAGAACTGAGTAAAAAATTTAAGCCCCGAGTTGCAATGTTGAAAGATTCTATGGGCAAAATACTGAATGATGCAGGAAACATCAAAAGAAGATGGGAGGAGTATACAGAGTCACTGTACCAAAAAGAATTGGTCAATGTTCATTCATTTCAGGAGGTGGCATATGATCAAGAACCAATGGTATTGAAGGAAAAAGTGAAAGCTGCCTGAAGGAATTGGCAAAGAACAAGACTCCAGGTATTGACAGAATACCCTTTGAGATGTTTCAACAAATGGATGCTGCACTGGAGGCACTCACTCATCTATGCCAAGAGATTTGGAAGATAGCTACATGGCCAACTGACTGGAAGATCCATTATTTGTACCCATTCCAAAGAAAGGTGATCCCACAGAACGTGGAAATTATTGAACAATGTTAATATTGCATGCAAGTAAAAGCTTGCTGAAGATAATTAAAAAATGGTCACAGCAGTATATTGACAGAGAACATCCAGAAATGAAAGCTGGATTCAGAAGAGGACATGAAACAAAAGATCAAATTGCTGATGTCAGATGGATCTTGGCTTACAGCAAAGAACACCAGAAAGATGTTTACTTGTGTTTTACTGACTATGCAAAAGCATTCGATTGTGTGGATCATAATTTGTGGACAACATTGAGAACAATGGGAATTCCAGAACACTTAATTGTGCTCATGAGGATCCTGTACATAGACTGGTTTTGGTCATTTTGAATCAGACAACCATATGATCTACTATGCCAGAAATGACAAATTGAAGAGGAATGGCATGACATTCATCATCAAAAAGAATGTTTCAAGATCTGTCATTCAAACAGAAGAAGGGGATACTGCATGGTTTAAAATCAGGAAGAGAGGGTGTCAGGGTTGTATCCTTTCACCATATTTATTCAATCTGTACGCTGAGCAAATAATCTGAGAAGCTGGACTATATGAAGAAGAACATGGCATCAGGATTAGAGGAAAACTCATTAACAACCTGCCATATGCAGGTGATACAACTTTGCTTGCTGAAAGTGAGAATGACTTGAAGCACTTATTGATGAAGATTAAATACTATAGTCTGCAGTATGGATTACATCTCAAAATAAAGAAAATGAAAATTCTCACACCTAGTCCAATAAGCAGCATCATGATAAATGGAGAAAAGATTGAAGTTGTCAAAAGATTTCATATTACTTGGTTCTAAATCAACACCAATGGAAGCAACAGTCAAGACATTAAATGATGTTTTGCACTGGGAAAATCTGCTGCAAAAGACATCATTACAGTGCTGAAAAGCAATCTCTTTGAAGACTAAGGTGTGCCTAACCCAAGCCATGGTATTTTCAATCACCTCATATGCATGTGAGAGCTAGACAATGAATAAGGAAGACTAAAGAAGATTGACCCCCATTGGGTTTCCAAGGCTATAAATATTTATGGAAGTAGATTGCCTCATCTTCCTCCCACAGGGCAGCTGGTGGGTTTGAACCACTGACCTTCTTGTTAGCAGCCAAATGCCTTACCCACTGCGTCACCAAAGCTCCTTAAAACTATAGCTAGAAGGTCCATATTAAGTAGTTTGCTGCCCTGTAGGAACCTTGGTTTTCCAAACTCCACATTCTGTGCTCTTTTGACTATATACACTGTGGAAGTTCAGATATTTTTTGCAAAGGGTGAGGGTACAATTTTAGAAAGGAAGGAATTCCTAAAACTATCAACTAGACCACATTATAAGCTTGCTTCTGTTGTTGAATGTATGGACTAACGGTGCTTAACTCAGGGAGGGGCCTAGGAAGGAGTAAATGTTTTTGCTTCTCCTGTCATCTTTGTCTGACCTCATTCCTCCCCAGAACACTGCCACTTTCCAGGTAAAGTCACTTTGGGAGGGGCTTTGTGGCATCCTGTTCTTTACAGTTTGAGATATTATTTACATCTGTTTTATATTTTAAAGGGACCATTTCCTGAAGAAGACATGTTTGGCCTCGCAGGAATAGGCTTTGAGGTACTGATGGTGATTCTGTCTTCCTCTTGTGGGGTTAGAGGAGGTCAGAAGATGTAGCCTCCCTGCCCCTTTGGCATGTAGACATCTCCAGGAGAGGCAGATAAGGAAAAGAAAGATGCTGCTTCACTGTTGATACCTACAAACAGCAAATTAAAAAAAGATGGAATTGTGTCATGTGTGGTGGAAAAAAGTATTTCTACACTAACTGTAGAAGTTGTTAGCTGCTGGCAAGTCAGCCCTCAACTCTGGTAAGTCCCAACACAGCAGAACGAAAGACTGCCAGGTCTTGCACCATCCCCATGATGAGTTGCAGAGCACACCTTTGTTTCAAAAGGAGTTCGTCAGGCCTTTCTTCCTAGTTTGTCATATGACTGGCAAGCCTCCACTGATGGCTGGGGCTGTGCACGAGGTACACTGGTTGGGAATTAAATGGGGTGTCCTATGTGGAAAGCAAGATTCCTACCACTGAACCATCCCACCCCCTAAGAGTGGAAAAGAACTGATTTAGAGGGACTGTTAAAGGAAGGAAGTTGCCAATTACATGACAAAATCCAAAGACCAGTCAGCATTACATCTTTAATATAAACCAAACACTGCCGTTGGGTGTGGAAATAAATTGGGCAAATGGTTTCTTTTGTTTCTTTCCTTTTTTTTTTTCTTAGCAATATGAAGAAATAATATTCAAATGGTCAAAGTTCAAAAGTTACAGACTGCTTCTGAGAAATGCTGAAAACAAGTTAATGAAACTTTAATTCCTAGAGGGATTAGCCTCCAGTCCCAGCTCAGACACTATCTCACCTCAGCGCTGCTTGTCTCCACTGATAATGCAGCTCATAGCTCATCTTGTGCGGGCTTTTGGGTACATTTGGGCTTTTTTTTTTTTTTTTTCCAAGTGTTGATTTTCATGGTTTTTGGTTTTGTTTCTAAAGTCCGGAACGGAAGATTATCTTTTGTTTTCAGTAGTCTTTTTGTCTGCCGTTGACATAGAAATATTCTTGAATAAGAGAACCTGATCCACAAGAAACACCAGTGACAAACTAACCCTCTGCCTCTGCCTGTTGCCATTGCTCAAGGGTTTCTAGAGGAAAATTAAGATGCTTTTTCTCCTCTGAGGGAGCTCTGGTGGTGTAATGGTTAAGGCAGTTGGCTGCTAACCAAAAGGTCAGTGGTTCAAACCCATCAGCTGCTCTGTGGAAAAAGGATGAGGCAGTCTGCTTCTGTAAAGATTTACAGCCTTGGAAACCCAATGGTGTTGCTACGAGTCAGAAGCAACTGGATCTAGATGGCAGTGAGTTTTTCTTTCTTTTTTTTTTTTCCTCTGCTCTTTTCTTAACATGGATTGTCCTCCCAACATCATATTATTAAGATGTTCAGACAGATTCTTATACAATCTTATAGATCCTGATACCCACCACCTAGACTCCGCAAGTAACAATTTACTGTACTTGCTTTATTATGTATCTATCCATCTTTCTCCCTATCCATCCACTAACCTAGCTTATCTGTTATGATGTACTTCAAAGTGTATTACAGCCATTGGCAAACTTTCTCCTACATACTTTAACATGTGTGTCATTAATCAGAGTTCACTATTTGTTTACAGTGATTTTTCTTTTGATGTAAGCTTCATGTACAGCAAAATGCACAAATCTTATGTATACACTGGCTGAATTCTGGAGAATGCATGCAACCCTTATAACCCAGTCCCTGTAAGTACAGAAAATATTATCTTCACTCAAGAAAGTTCTTTTGTGTCTTTTCCCAGTCAGTTCCTTTCCCTACTCCAGGGAAGTAAACTCTTCCTGATTTTTTTTTCCCACCATATATTAGTTTTGTCTCTTCTAGAACTTCATATAAATGGAATACTATTTTGTATAAGGCCTCTTTCACTCAGCATAATGATTTTAAGATCTAGCCATGTTGTTCCTTTCTTTTTTTGCCAAGTTGTATCCCATTGTAAGAATGTACCTCACTCTATTTGCCTGGAGCAGCAGAGCAAGAAAGAGACCCAAAAACCAGAGAAGGAAGTGAGTTACAGGTCTGTCTCCATGAACTACTGCCCCCTTTGCCATAAGAGCAGAAGAATTGGGTAATGTCTGGATACTATTACTGAAAACTTTGATCAGGGTCTCAGTAGATAGATTCTAATTAAAAGGGGGGGAAATATGTGGCTTTAACAAACAGAAATTTATTCTCTTACAGTTTAGGAGGCTAGAAGTCCAAGTTTAGCATGCCAGCTCTAGGCGAAGACAAGGCTGTAAGTCTGAGTTCACAGTGCTGGCTGTAGGGTCTGGGTGGAGCCCTTTGACCTTGGGCTTCAGCTTGGCCTCTTGTTCCAGGCCCACTGGAACAAGCTGGAGGCTTCTGATTAAAGCAGCTACTGACTGCTGAGGCTGACAAATCCACTATTGGCAGGTAACAGCAAATTGTTAGCTCACAGGCTGTGCAGGCAACAATCTCAAGATTGATGGGCAATATGTCAGGCCACTGGTTTAAGTTTAGGAACTGGAGATGATGAATTGTGAACCAAAGGCAGGATCCTTTCCATATATATGAAGGCAGGCCACACCTTGAAGGCAACTCCCTTTGAACTGATTACCTGCTCACAACAGATTCCACCATGAAGGTCTCATCCAATCTCATCCTGATGAATAACTAAATCCAGCTGCCAAGCCACTCAAAATCATTACCCAGCCCAGTTGACAAACAACCTGAACTACCACACCTTCTTAATCTCCTTTCTACAGCTTCTCTTCCTCCATCCCTAAAATACTGATATTCCTGAAGAATTAAGCCCAATCCATTCCTCTTCTAACTTTAAACGTCATCACTTAAACCTCAATTCTTCCTGTGGCTTTAACCCTTTCTATAGAGTTGACTCCCTGATCTACAATGCCATCCTAGTTTGCTACATGTTTGTCTAATTTCTTACAGAATATTTCTTCTGGAAATCCCTGCCTTACACTCAACATGTTCACAAGTAACTCAGTTGGTACCCAGCCCTCACCTTGTCCTTCATCACTTCACCTCGACACTGCCTCCCAAACCCTTTCTTGAAACTTTTCTTGTATTCCATATTTTAATTCATGGCTTCACCATTCAACTCATCATTAGATAGAAATTCCAGAATCATCTTTAAATGATTCTCTCTCTTTTATTCCACACATTCAATTGGTCACCAAGAAATGCTTGTTCCAGAAATTTAGCAATGATTATTGGTTATGGTGGCACAATATGACAAATGAAATTGGTAACACTAAGCTTTACATGTGAAAAATGTTGAAATGGCAAACATTGTTATATATATATTTTAACAATAAAAAAGAAATAACTTATTTCACACTATAAATGACTAGCAAATCTTTCTCCTCTTTCCATACCTCCTATTTTAATGAAGACTATGGTGTACAATGCATGATTCTTATTGGTCTCTCTGTTTGTGGTCCCTCTTCCGAACTCCATGGACTGTATTATTGGTTTTCAAAGGGTGCTCTCTAGACTGGCAGTATCTGCACCAGCTGGGAGCTTATTAGAAATACAAATTTTCAGGCCCCATTCCAGTCTTCCTGAATCAGAAACCCTCCAGATGATTCTGATGAAAACTAATAAAGTATGAGAACACTTAGAGCAGATGATGTGACCACTTGTTACTTTCCCACATTCAGTGGGGTTTTACCCTGTTAGCCTCAAAAAGCTAAGCTTCTTCAAGTGACCAACACAATTGTTGTTGTTGTTATGTGCCGTCGAGTCGAACCCAACTCATAGCGACCCTTCCTTGGGTTTCCTAGGCAGTATCACTACGGAAGTAGATTGCCCTATCTTCCTTCCAAGGAGTGGCTGGTGGGTTTGAACCACCAACCTTATAGTTAGCAGTCAAGTGCCTTAGCCACTATGCTACCAGAGCTCCTGATCAACACAATACTACTAATGAAAAGGGAGATACAGAGAGGTACATAAGAGGTACAGACTAGAAAGATAAACCCTTTTACATAGAAAATACTATGTTATCAGTGATAACAAACATTAATTTATGGGTAAATAGATGGGTAGACAGGCTGAATGATCAGGTGTGTCTAGGCAAAAAGGAATATACTCATGAGCCATATATAAGGTTTGCAGATGATATCGCTACATATGTATTTGTACATGCTGTAAGAATGTTCATATAACTACAACTAATGGGAAAAGTTATGCTAACTTCTTAGGCACAGTCAACCACAATGATGGAATGAGTTGCTGGACCCATGGGCTCAGGACCGCAGTTACAGGGGACATCAAGCACAAATGGCATAACATAGTACACAAAACATTGTTCTAGATCCTGCTTTGGTGAGTAGCGACTGGAGTCTTAAAAGCTTGGAAGCAGCCATCTAGATACAACAATAGGTCTCTCCTGGTCCAGAGAAAAGCATAATGAAGAAATCCAAAGACATATGGAAATACTTAGTCCACTGGACTATTGGGCCATGCAAACCTCAGCCTATATGACCATGAGAGCAGAAGAATTAGATGGTTCCCAGCTACCACTATCAGCCACTTGGAAAGGGATCAGTGCAGGACATCCTGGACAGAGTGGGAGAACAATGTGGAACAAAACTCAAAATCATAAAAAAAAAAAAAAAAAAAGACCAGGTTTACTGGTCTGATAGAGCCTGGTGAAACCCCCAGATTATGTCCCCTAGTTATCCTTCAGGTCTGGAATTGAACTCACTCCCATAGCTTCCAGCCAAACAGTAGACAGACATATAGGGTAAATATTTATACCAGGTGGATACACTCCTTAGAATGATCAATCATGGGAGAAGAGAAGGGCAGTATTTGCACAGGGAGATAGGTCGAGGCAGGAATGCATAGGAAAGGAGGACACAGGGAAGAGGTAACTACAGGGAGGAAGTGGGAAGAGAGTTGTTACATTGTGGGGATTACAGTCAATGTCATGAAACAAAATGTGTATGAATTGCTATATGGAAAATAAATTTGCTCTGTTTCACCAAGCCACAATAAAAGTTAAAAAAAAAAAAAAAAAGCTAAGCTTCTTTACAAGGCTTTCAAGAGCCTTCACAATTTGCCCCCTCAGCATTCTCACTCTCATCTTGCCCCATTCCCCACCATATTACCTGTGCTCCCCTCACATGGCTTTCCCAGAGAATTCATCTTCTCTTTGTTTTCTGTTCTAATGCATAAATTCTCCCCTCTGTCTACAACACTCCTTTACACTTCTCCGGGACTTGCCAATGCTATTCCTCCAAGGTCCAGCTCATGTGATATTGCACATCTCCTCTCTGAAAGTTTATATGATGCTCTTCTGCCCACCACCAGCATCTCTCCATCTTTATTTGTACCTGTGAATGCTATAATAGAAGTTACAATACCCTTTCCCTGTGTTGTATTTGATGTCATGTGTGAAATGTGGTTCAAACCCACAAGCCACTCCTTGGAAGGAAGGTTGGGCAATCTACTTCCGTAGTGATACTGCCTCGGAAACCCAAGGAGGGGTCGTTATGAGTCGGGTCTGACTCGATGGCACACAACAACAACAACACAACATGTAACTCCCATCCCTACAGCCTACCAGGTTTTTTGTAACTGACTTCACACTGCATCAATCTTCACATTTTGGGGGCTCGTTTCCTCCAACTGATGATGCAGGCCTTTCTGCTCCATGCAAGGTCTCCCCTCTCTGCCACCAAGTATACCCAGAAGGTATCTCAGAAGAGGCAAATACAAGTCTCCACTGCAGGCATCAGATGCTCGCTCGGGCACTGCCACTGCACCCTGGGCTCAGAGGCTCCCCCTGGTGGCCACCACAGTTCCACTGGGCCCAGTGTTCCTGCTATGGCTGCTGCTGCTTAGACTCCTGAGCCAGATGCTGTGGTTTTGCCTACTTTTCTGCAGGCACAGCACTTCTCCCACCTGGCCTTAAGTGTGCCAAAGCTGAAGGGTAGGCTATGGCTCTCCCAATCAGCCTTCAGGTATACAGTGTGCTACAGAAGCCAATTATTTTTTTTTCTTTCTCCCAAAGTTTTAAGTGCCCAGCCAGAGTGTATCCTACAGTCAACACCCCAGTACTCAAGTTCTTACTCTACTCTGATGTGTTTTAGAGTTTACAAAGTTGCTACTATATGGAATAGTACCTGTGATATGATTTAAAAAAGAAAGAGAACACTGGGCTCCTGGATCCACATTCACTGGCCAAGTGACTTTGAGAAAATCACTTAATGCCTCTAAGGATCAGTTCCCTCATATACAGAATAAGAATAGTCCTCATGATCATTCACAGTCATAAGAGAGAGTATACACTGCATTCCTGGATCCACAATTACTGGCTAAGTGACTTTGAGAAAATCACTAAATGCCTTCATATACAGAATAAAAATAGTCCTCATGATTATTCACATCATCATAAGAGAGAGTATGTGTGAGAATATACTGCCTAGGTTCAAATCCCAGTTCTGCCACTTAACAGCCGGGTGATCTAGAACAAATGATTAAACTTCTGTATGTCTGAGTTTCTTCATTGATAATAAATGGGCAAATAATAACAGAAAGTTATTCTGTGGATTAAATGAGTCAGTACATTTAGAACAGTGTCTGGTATACAGTACATATAACATAAGAATTTATCATTATTATTTCTTAAACATTATGCAATTTTATTCAAAAGCAGCAGCTGACAGAGACCCAGTGTAGTAGTCAGGGTTCCAGGAATTCTAAATGGATAGCTTGGAAAAGAAAAGATGGGAGAGCCAGACAATTCAGAGAGTGTCTAATGTTTTCCTCAAAACCTAGAAAGTAGAGTACAGCTTGTAACCCAGGAAAGCCAGCTGACAAGTGGCATTTTGGGCATTCATTTCCCTCTTTATAGAAAACTACTTCACAGACACATAATACTGCTCCATCTCTAGCAAGCAGTGCAATGCACACGCAGTAAAGTATTATTCTAAATAATGAGATGGATTAGGTCACGACCCTACAGCTAGAGAGAAGTGCTGTTTCTAGGCGACAGCCTGAAAGTGCAACTTACATGGTATCTTTCCACACAAATGAAAGAATTCCTAACCAATATGAAAAACAGCTTTGGATCAGGAAATTTACCATGTTAATTTTTAATATCAATAAATTAAAGGAGAGAAACCATATGATCATATCAAAAGATGCCGAAAGACATTTGACCAAATTCAGCAGCTATTCTCAATAACAATGAAACAAGGGGGGAATAGAAAGATTCCACTTCACAGCCTCAGGTACATGCAGCTGAAAAAATGGAGTGTTGTGAGGTTTCTCAGTGTCTTTCACCTTTTCTACAAATGTCAGAAAGTGCTCTTAGAAGGATCTTTGCAAGAAAAGATTTACAAGTAAAAGTAGATGATGATCCTTCTGCCACATTATCAGTATTCTTGAAGGAAGAGCTGTGGGCTCATGGAGGGTCTGAGCAATGATGTCTCTAGGAGGGTGTAGGGGGTGTGAACAACAACAGGTGACCTGTCAGGGGGGTGACACTAAAATGACTGTCTATAAAATTTGTGTGCAGTATTTCAGTATTGTTTTTAATAAAAAATATCCCTGTAGTTAGTTATAACAAGAAAAATATTTTTCATAAGCCCAGTGTACATGTATCAATATACCTACAAGGCTAAAACTCTATGCTAATTTATTTTTTGAACCTTCTAAAGTGCTTTGGTCAGAGCTGTCATTATTATCCAATCACAATGATGCTTTGAATCACGTGGTTTCCTCTGCGTGCACTAGAAGCATGAACTGTTGTTTTTGTTGTTGCTGGTGTTTTTTGGGAGCTCTGGTAGCGTAGTGCCTAAGGCATTTGACTACTAACCAAAAAAGCTGGTGATTCAAACCCACCAGCCACTTCTCGGAAGAAAGATTGGGCAATCTACTTTGGTAGAGATACTGCCTCAGAAACCCAAGGAGGGGTCGCTATGAGTTGGGAGGACTCCACAGCAGTGAGTTGTTTGTTTTGTTGTAAGGATTCTGTATGGTCTAGTATGGGAGGAAGTACATCGGTGTGGGGGATGACACCATGAGTTACCTTACTGGGGCCACCAACCCTAGTGATGCCGCTGGGTCTGAGGAGGCAAACATCTACCGAAGGCAGGCCTCTGTTGCCTGGGGGATCCTTAGTGATTGTTAAACTTCCAAGGAAGAGGACTGGAGAAACAGGGTAAAATCATCTCCTTTTCCCAGAATAAACAAACAAAAGAACCCATTGCTGTCAAGTTGATTCTGACTCATTGCAATCCTATAAAACAGAGTAGAACTGGGGTTTCCAATGTGTAATCTTTATGGAAGCAGACTGACACATCTTTCTCCCCACAGTAGCTGGTGGGTTTGGTTAGCAACTGAATACTTAACCATTTCACCACCAGAGATCTTTATTTCTATAACAGGACAGCAAAAGTCTCTCTGTTGATGCACTCTGCTGACATGGAAGACTGCTGACATAGCACAGCTTGAGAATATCTATGTAAGAGCATTGGTCATAAAAGAAGTGTCTTCTATGGGGAGTAACTCAGTTTTTAACTACATTAGGTAAAAGGCCACCATGAAAGATGTTTCATTTAGTCTGAGTTTCTGCCACCTGTAACTCTCATTGCCAATGATTAGTTTAAAGAACTAACCAGGAACGTCCAAGATAGATTTAGACAAGGCAAGCTAACCAGGGGCAGAGGCCACACTGGCTTTTAAAATAGGCTTCTATGCTGCAGGCTGAGAGGGACAAAAGCTGTAGCTCCTTTCATGCGCCCAAGACTCATTCAGCATGATTCCCCAGGCCTATTTGAGGCAGGTGACTCAGGCTGTATTTCACTTCATGAAGAATTTTCCCTTATTGATTCCTCTTTGTGCAGCTGCAGTCCAAGCAAAATCAAAGAAACACCTTTGGCTGGGAATTCTATGGGAGGGAGAGTGGGCAAGTATTCTCCTCTCTCCCAAATATCCTTTCTGTGTCCCTTGCACTTTGCTTTTGACTGTGGTTTTACAAACTCTGAGGCAACAAGTTGCCAGACCCCAAGGACAATGTCTGTGTGCAGCTGCAGTCTCTGGATTCAGTGTGAGGCTCTCAACGTGGTGTGCCTGCTGAGTGGAGGGGAATTCTTCCTGCCAAGACTGGCTAACTAGAAACTTGCTCCCAGGTACAGTGACCAGCTCATCCTAGTTTTCCCAGGAGTTTTTTGCTTTTAACATTGAAAGAACTGCATTGTGGGAGGCTCCTCATATGCTGTCACATTCTACATCTGTTTGACCATAGAGGAAGACCCTCTGGAAACAAGTTGCTGGCCTCCTGTGTCACAGAGAAAATAATTTCCTTTAGGATATATGGTTAAAAGTAAATAAAGGTTAAGCACAGAAGAGAAACTGCTATTATAAAAGGCATTCAACATGAATTCCAGACTCACATCAAGACTTCAGATAGAGTTAAGGCTCTAGATTCAGGCTGCTTTATTTACACACACTAAGTGCATCAGGTTTTAGCATCTCATACATTCCCTCCTTTGGATCAAGGATCCATACTAGACCATACAGAATCCTTACAACAAAACAAAAAAAGGATTTGCATGCCTTTTTTTCATCATGTACAGGGTGGTCTACTTTCCCTCATGTTCCCTTATTCCATTTATACTTCTGGATGGCCAGTTGCTTCTGGTGTAATGTTTTTAAGATCCCAGACACCATCTTTTCTAATGGCCAGGCATCTTCGACTGTCTTCCATGCCCAGACTTAGCACCAAGTCTTTTGTGATCTTTTCAGAAAGGCTAGTATGGATCAAGGTCACATTTGAGGAATTACTTGATCATTACTACTTAAGTTGTTCTTGCTGTTGTTATGTGCCGTTGTCTCCGACTCATAGTGACCTTATGTACAACAGAGCGAAACACTGCCTGGTCCTGTGACAGCCTCACAATCCTTGCTATACCTGAGCCCATTGCTGCAGCCACTGTGTCAGTCCATCTTGTTGAGCACCTTCCCCTCTTTTGCTGACCCTCTGCTTTACCAAGCATGACATCCTCTCCAGAGAATGATCCCTTCTGACAACATGACCAAAGTATGTGAGACAAAGTCTGGCTGTTCTCGCTTCCAGGGAGAATTCCAGCTGCACTTCTTCCAGGACAAATTTTTAGTTCTTTTGGCAGTCCACATTATTTTCAGTGTTCTTTGCCAACACCACAACTCAAAGGCATCAATTCTTCTTCAGTCTTCCTTACTCATTGTACAGCTCTCACATGCATATGAAGTGATTGAAAATGCCATGGTTTGGGTTAGGCGTATCTTAGTCTTCGAGGAGCTATCTTTACTCTTCAGCGCTTGAAATAGGACTTTTGCAACAGATTTGCCCAGTGCAATACAACTTTTTTTTTTATTATTTTATTTTGATTTGGGTGAAGATTTACAGAGCAAATTCACTTTTCATACAGCAGTTCACATATACTTTGTCT
>NW_006921677.1:10485567-10487385 GCF_000298275.1 Orycteropus afer afer
TCCATTAATTTTGGTTTTCTTCTTTCTTCTTGACGAGGAGAGATGCAATACATCTTTTGATATCTCGACTGCTGCTTCAATTGGCACTGATTGTAGAACAATCTTTTCTCCATTTATTGTGATGCTGCTTATTGGTCCAGTTGTGAGGATTTATGTTTTCTTTATTTTGAGGTGTAATCCATACACTGTAGTCTTTAATCTTCATTAGTAAATTCTCCAAGTCATCCTCACTTTCAGCAAGCAAAGTTGTGTCATCTGCATATCTCAGGTTGTTAATGAGCCTTCCTCCACTCCTGATGCCATGTTCTTCTTCATATAGTCCAGCTTCTCGGATTATTTGCTCGACATACAGATTGAATAAGTATGGTGAAAAAATACAAGCCTGACACACTCTCTTCCTGATTTTAAACCATGCAGTATCCCCTTGTTCTGTTTGAATTATAGCCTCCTTATCTATGTACAGGTTCCTCATGAGTACAATTAAGTGTTCTGGAATTCCCATTCTTCTCAATGTTATCCACAATTTGTTGTGACCCACACAATTGAATGCCTCTACACAGTCAATAAAACACAAGTAATCATCTTTCTAGTATTCTTTGCTTTCAGTCAAGATCCATCTGATATCAGCTATGAAATCCCTTACTCCACATCCCCTTCTGAATCCAGCTTGCATTTCTGGACATTCTCTGTCAATATCTGCTGCAACCATTTTTGAATTATCTTCAGTAGGATTTTACTTGTGTGTGATATCAATGATATTGTTTGATAATTTCCACATTCTGTGGGATCACCTTTCTCTGGAATGGGTACAAATATGGATCTCTTCCAGTCAGTTGGCCAGGTAGCTGTCTTCCAAATCTCTTGGCATAGCCAAGTGAGTGCCTCCAGCATGGCATCCACATGTTGAAACATCTCAATGGGTATTCCATCAATTCTCAGAGCCTTGTTTTTTACCAATTCCTTTAGTGCAGCTTCGACTTCTTTCTTCAATATCATTGATTCTTGATCATATGCCACCTCCTGAAATGGATGATTATCTACCAATTCTTTCTGGTATAGTGACTCTATGTATTCCATCCATCTTCTTTTGATGTTTCCTACATCATTCAACATATTGATGATGGAATCTTTCAATATTGCAATTTGAGGCTTAAAATTTTTCCTCGGTTCTTTCAGCTTGAGAAATGCTGAGCATGTTCTCCCCTTTTGGTTTTCTAACTCCAGGTCTTACTATGTAAGTAATAATATTTAATAGTTCTAATTATAGTGACAGTAACCATAAATCCTATTAACAAAACATATCTGAACCAAGAGCCTATGACTTTTGGTAACCAAACAAATATATCAGGAAAAGAGGATCCTTCTTGAGAAGAAATGTGCTACCAGGTAGCCTATCGGTGAATTTATTTAATATCCTGTCTCACCTCTCCAGAGGAGGTGTCAGCAATGGCATACATTTCTCCCTCCTGGGCCAACAGAAAATGTAAGACAATCCTGTTGTCTGAAACTAGTTTAACAAGAGAGCTTAAAGATTTCTCTTCAGTCGATGTAGCATCAGCAACATCACTAGCAATGTTTTCTATTCTGGTGTAGCTAGTGGATCTCAGTTTTCATGTACAGTCTTGGGAATTTTATGGCAAATCCAGCAACTGATTAGATTAGCTGGCCATGTACTAGTTTGAGCTAACTTGACTTTCATAACATACCTTAATGAGAGTTGTAGTGAGTAATATGACTTAAGAATGGCTTTGTAGTTGAGGAAAACAGCTCAGAAAAAGTAAATAAGGACAAGGTGGGGACCAGGTTTGCTGGTCCAAT
>NW_006921677.1:10487784-10488437 GCF_000298275.1 Orycteropus afer afer
GATATTAGAGCTACTATCAAGTACAGAGGAAAAAAAAGGAGTAAAATACTAAACAAAAAGATATGGTAAAATTTCAAAACACATGAAGTTACTAAGACAGTTATGACTAGCATTAAAGGCAAGGGGGTTTGGGTTCAAAGGGAAAGAACAAACTGTTAAAACTAGGAATGATATCCTCAATCTACAATAGTCTAATCACAATGGTAACAGTAGTAACCAACACCAAGCAAAGTCCAAATGTTTCAGCAGTTTGCATGGGAGTCTTGATCCATATTCCTGGGCCAGCAGCCTACTTCTTGTGCAGTTGTCTGCTTCTGGGCACTGGGATGCCTGAATTTGAGTTTGAGTCTCTCAGCAGGTTGAACAGTCTGGTTGGGAGTTGCAGTCTTCTTTAATTGGGAGAGGTGAATCCAAGTCTTGTTGTTGTTGTTGGTGTTGGTGTTTGGTGCCATCAAGTCATTTCCGACTCATAGCGACCCCATGCACAGCAGAACGAAACACTGTCCGATGCCGTGCCAGCTCCATGATCCCTGCTATACTTGAGCCCATCATCACAGGCACCATGTCAATCCATCTCGTTGAAGGCCTCCCCCTCTTTCATCGACCCTCCACCCTACCAAGCATGACATCCTTCTCCAGGGAATGGTCCCTTC
>NW_006921677.1:10489212-10494996 GCF_000298275.1 Orycteropus afer afer
AAGCCATGTAGTGTCCCCTTGTTCCATTCGAATGACAGCCTCCTGGTCAAGGTACAGGTTCCTCATGAGTACAATCAAGTGTTTGGGAATTCCCATTCTTCTCAATGTTGTCCATAATTTGTCATGATCCACACAATCATATGCCTTTGTATAGTCAATAAAACACAAGTAAACATCTTTGTGGTATTCTTTGCCTTGAGCCAAGATCCATGTGACAACAGCTATGATATCCCTTGTTCCATGTCCTCTTCTGAATCCAGCTTGCACCTCTGAATCCAAGTCTTAACATCCTGTAATTTAGCAGCATGGGTTAGTATGGAAGACTATATATAGTCCTTACCAATGAGGCTCAAAGGAATCTTTTAACTGATTCTCTCTTTTTTTAATATATATGTTCCTCTGGAACAATATTAGGCTGATTTTGAGATTTTTGTTTTCAGTTGTCAAACGCTCCTTTAACGTATGAAAACATTCTTTAGAGTATTGGATTAAGATTGAAAATGTGTAACAATATTAATGTCAACAAAAACAAAATAAAGGAGGACCATTTCTTTTCTTTTTTCATTTTTATTTTGATTTGGGTGAAAGTTTACAAAGCAAATTCATTTTTCATACAGCAGTTCATACACGTTTTGTTTCTTGACACTGACTGCAATTCCCCTCACTGTAACAGCTCTCTTTCCACTACCTTCTCATAGTTACCTCTTCCCTGTGTTCTTCCCTCCCATGCACTCCATATCTTTTTTTCCATATCTTTTTGTTCTTAATATTTTACTCAACAGTTTGTACGGGAGTCTTGATCCACATTCCTGGGCCAGCAGCTTACTGCTTGTGCTATTGTCTGCTTCAGGGCATTGGGATACCTGAATTTGAGTTTGAGTCCCTCACAGCTGTCTCCTTGTGCAAATACTGCCCTCTGTTCTCCTATGATTGATCGCTCCAAGGAATATATTTACCTGATGTACATGTTTACTCCATATGCCTGTCTATTGTTTGTCTGGAAGCCACAGGAGTGAGTTCAGTTCTAGACTTGAAGAGTAACTAGGGGGCCATAGTCTCAGGGGTCTCACTAGGCTCTATCAGACCAACAAACCTATTTTTTTTTTTTTTTTTAATGATTTTGAGTATTGTTCCACATTGTTCTTTCACTCTACCCAAGATCTCCTTCACTGATCCCCCTCCAAGTGGTTGATAGTGGTAGCCGGGTACCATCTAGTTCTTCTGGTGTCATGGTCATATACGCTGAGGATCACATCATGTACAGTCCCTTGGACTGTTTCCATGCATCTTTGGTTTTCTTCATTCTTCTTTGCTCTGAATGAGGAGAGACCCATCGTTGCGTCTAGATGGCCACTTGCAAACATTTCAGACCCCAGTTTCTACTCACCAAAGTAAGATGTAGAACAATGCTTTCGTATAGTATGTTATGCCAATCAAGCTTGATGTCCTCTGCAACCATGGTCTCAAGCCCACGGGTCCAATTATTTGCTAACTGTGGCCAAAAAGCCACCATAACCTTGTCCCTTGTCAGCTCTACTAAACACCCAGACATTCTTATAGCACATATAAATACACATGCTGAAACATTGTCTGCTAACTTTTTACATGGTCATGGGCACACTGTCCCCTGCCTAGACATACCTGATCGTTCAGCCTGTCCACCCATCTATCCCCCCGTAGATTAATGCTTGCCATCACTGACAATGCAGTCCTGTATATGCAAAATGGTTCATCTTTGTTTTCTGTACCTCCCATGTACCTCTCTCTGTCTTCCTCTTACTTAGTAACCATGTTGATCACTCACTTTTGGCACATTGCCCTTCTTCACCCAAATCAAGACATTCACAAGACATGCTTTTCTGGGAACATGTTATTAAAATTGCTTTCTCAAGTATGTTTTTTTCCTGGGGGTCTATTGCAAAGAAGATTTGCATATAATGCCATGTGTCAAGACCCCTCCAGGCATAGACTATCATATCCTGCATCTGTTTCACCACAGAGGAAAGACCCTGTGGGAACAGGCTTCTGGCATCCTGCATCACAGAGAAAAACACTTCCTGTAAGGTATATGATTAAAGGTAATCAAAAGGCTAGGCACAGGAGAGAAACTGCTATTAAAAAAAGCACTTTAAAATTCAACATGAATTCAAGACTCATGGCAAGACTTCCAGTAGAATTAAGTCTCCACTTTCAGACTGCTTTGTTTATACACACCAAATGCCAAAGATTTTAGACTCTCATACAGAACCCACTCAGAGGTGCCTCTGAAGGTCAATCCGGTGAACAGCTTCCAAAATGTCATAGCCTTGAAAACTGTGCAGTACAGTTCTACTCTGACATACATGGGGTTGACATGAGTCGTAATCGATTCAATGGCAACAACCATCATTTTATAAATCCTTTTTGAAAGATCTCCAAACTGTTAGGATCCATTCAATGATCCTGCAGAGATCTTCCTTAACTTTTCAGACCCTTCTTTGAATGTCCCTGGTTCTGGCTACAATGCACTGTAGTAATAAATAGTAATAAATAGACCTAAGTCAGTGTTTGGGAAAGAATTGTGAGAAGAAAAATGTTTGCTTATTAGGCCTGAATCCATATTTTCAGTTAAGGTGCCATTTCTGTGAAACTTGACTTCAACCAGGGACTCACAGGAAATGTTCCTTTCTTGATTACCCATTGTCCTGTCTAACTTTTTGAAAATTATTAATCTTGCATATGCACTGTGTCTATTTTTCCATTAGTATAGAACCCCTGATTTTAAGTGCTGAGCAAAGCATGTATTTATTGGAGTCACTGAGACCCTATCCGTCTCTCATTGGTGTACTGTCTTTTTTTTGTGTGAGTTGGGTGAAAATTTACAGAGAAAATTCACTTTCCATACAGCAGTTCACACACACTTTGTCTCATGACATTGACTACAGTTTACCATAATGCATCATATCCCCTCCTACTTCCTCCTGATAGTTACCTCTTCCCTGTGTCCATCCCTCCATGCACTTCTGTCCCCTGAGCTGTCTCCCTGTGCATAAGCAGCCCTTCTTTCTCCCATGATTGTTCTTGCCAAGGAGTATATCTATCTCAGGGCAATGTTCAACTCATATGCCTGTCTATTGTTGGCTGGAAGCCATAGGTGTGGGTTCAATTCCAGACCTGAAGGGCAGCTAGGGGCCACAGTCTCAGTGGTTCCACCAGGCTCTATCAGACCAGCAAATCTGGTTCCCCCCCTTTTTTTTCTCCAAATGATTTTGAGTTTTGTTCTACATTGTTCTTCCTCTTTACCCAGGAATCACTGGTGTACCTTCTGATTAAAACTCTAATCTTCTTTTTGAACTATGTTGTGGGCTATTGGCTGCACCACTCCAGGGCTGGACCTGGCATTTTTTGTGTAACAGAATCACTTGTTCTTAGCTTTTGTTGTTATGTATCAAAGTGTTTTCAAAACTACTTGAAAAGTTGTGTGTGCCTGTATTTAAGAAGAAAAAAACAATACTCAAATTGTGCCCAAACTCTGAATTTATTTCACAAAATATTCTATCATAATTTAAATGTGTGTATGTCAGTTTAGATGAAACACATTCAAAATTGGGTTTTCTGTACAATGATTTCTATCCAGTTGAAAGAAATTAGCTTTCCATGTAGTTATTACTTGAATTGTGTCCCCACAAAAGACATAATGTAGTCCTAACTCCTGGTACTTGTGAATGTGATTTTGTTTGGGACGAGGACCTTTGCAGATGTAATTTGTTAACATGACATCCTACCAGAGTATAACAAAAACTCACTGCCAAGAAGTCGATTCCACTCATAGCGACCCCTCCTTGGGTTTCTGAGCCGGTTATTTCTATAGAAGTAGATTGCCCAATCTTCGTTCTGAGGAGTAGCTGGTGGGTTTGAACCAGCAGCCTTCTGGTTACCAAATACCTTAAGTACTATGCCATCAGAGGTCCTTACCTAATCCAGAGTGAGTTGTGTCCTTTAAAAGACGAGAATAGACAGAGAGACAGACACTGCTGGAAGATGGTCATGTGAAGATGCATCTACTAGCCAAGGAAAGTCTGGGGCTGTCAGAAGCTGAGGGAGAAAAAACAAAAGGATCTTCCCCTACACTGGACGGAAAGAACAGGCTCTGCCAACACCCAGAATTTGTACCTCTAGCCTCCAGAACTGGTAGCATAGTGGCTAAGACACTTGCCTGCTAACCAGACGGCTGGCGGTTCAAACCCACCAGCCGCTCCTCGGAAGGAAGGTTGGGCAATCCTACTTCCGTAGTGATACTGCCTCGGAAACCCAAGGAGGGGTCGCTATGAGTCGGGGTTGACTCGACGGCACATAACAACAACAACAACAACAAGCCTCCAGAACAGTGAGATGATAATTTTTTTTTTTTTTCCTGTTTGCTATCCAATTGTGGTACTTCGTAACATCCATATAGATACTTCCAAGTGCAGAACCAGCTGTTAGTTGCTTGAGTTGGGCCAAATGAAACCAGGCACCACTGGGCTTTGTGAAAACAAGACTTGGTCTGAATAGCAACTACTGTTGAGCTGGTTTTGATGAGGTGTGAGGAACTTGAATACTAGGAGGCCACAATAAGGTTTAGAGAGTCAGACTGAAATTTGCAACGTCTATTTACAATTCTTTGCCCTTGGCTGTTTTGATTTTGGTGTGAATGGTACTTCTAGGTTAATTAACTTCTTCCTTTGGCAGTGAAGAAAGAATACAGACTCCATTCAGCGCTGGAATTTGAACATTTCTAGTTTAGAAGGATTTGGACATGGCACCACGAATCTTAGACAAATCACTTAGAAAAGGTATTTAAGGTCTGTTGGTTAAAAACCCTTTTCTATTACCTTTTCAGACATTCACTTCCTGCCTCAAGAACAAAAACTAAATAAATTTGTCTTTTAGTCTGAAAAAACGTGGACTGTGACCACAATACATTGTTATCTGAATTGTCCAAATGGTCTAAGGAAAAATTAAGACTTATTTGATTGATTTCTCTTACTTCCCAGACAGATTGTGATTCATTGGGAAAATGTTCTCTGTGGTTTTTTAAGCATTTTGAAACAACAGATATGCTGAAGAGGCCTTGGGATATGAAGACTTTCTAAAGGACACATAATTAACCTTCATGCAGGGCAAAAGCTTTTTTTTTTCTTGTAATCTGAAACCTTAATGAGTTTCAGGTTTAAGCATAGTGAGACCCTTAGCTGATTTACAAAATTTCTTCCAAACCTTTGACCTTTATTATAAACCATAGCATTCAGCCTATGTACCATCAGAAAATATACATTTTTTTTTCCCATGAAATGTTGTGGTTTTGCAGAAAAACTTGGCCCAAGCGTCAAGTTTATGTCCAGTTTAGGATAAAATATGTCAGATATGATATATTCAACATGATTTGTGGTTTCCTTTTCTTAAGAAATTCCTGTGACAGCACCTTGAACCCTCATCAACCCATGGTGCAATGCTAATGAGCCAAACAAAATCCATGTTGGGGTTTTAGTTTAGACTCTCTTAGTGATTCTCTAATACAGTACGTGCAAACCAACATAACCCAAGCCAATGCCCAGCTTGATGAAAACTACTCTATCTAAACTATGGGCAACATTGTTTTCCAATGGAGGCCCACAGAGCCCTGTGAATCTTCTCCATCAAAACAAGATTGTTGTTGTTGTTATGTGCCGTCGAGTCAGACCTGACTCATAGCGACCCCTCCTTGGGTTTCCGAGGCAGTATCACTACGGAAGTAGGATTGCCCAACCTTCCTTCCGAGGAGTG
>NW_006921677.1:10496281-10520935 GCF_000298275.1 Orycteropus afer afer
TTTTTTTGTATATGTAAAACAAAGCATTTGCTAGTTCAACATTCTTAACATGGATAGTTCAGTGACATTAATTATGTTCATCATGTTGTGTAACCATCACCATTATTTGTTTCTAAATTTGTCTACCACCCTTACCAGAACCCTCAGTGCCCCCTAAGCAATGACTGCCCCTTTCCTCCTCCCTCCTGCCTTTGGGAACCACTAATGTACTTTGATCTCTATACATTTGCCTATTGTAGATACTTCATGTAAGTGGGATCATACATAGTCACTTCTAAGTTCTAAGAAAAGCAAAATAGACACAGACACACAGACACAAAGAGAGATGCCAGGGAACACCAAGGAACTCCTAGAAACTCCTAGGACTGCTGACAGAGAACTTTCCCCTAGCGTCATGCTCTGATTTGGACTTCTAGCCTCTAAAACTGTGAGAAAATAAATTCTTATTCTTTAAAGTAAGGAGCTCTGGTATGTAGTGCCTAAGGCATTTTGACTGCTAACTAGAAGGTTGGCGGTTCAAACCCACCAGCCACTCCGCAGAAGGAAGACTGGGCTATCTACTTCTGTAAAGATTTACTGCCTTGGAAACCCAAAGGAGGTTGCTATGAGTCAGAATTGACCCAATGGCAGTGAGTGTTATATATACATACATATATATATATATATATATATATATATATATATATAGGTATATATACACACACACATACACAAACACACATATATACACATACTTTAAAGTCACTCATTTGTGGTATATTTTGTTTTAGCAGTACTAAGTAACCAAGACACAGTTCTGCTACACCCCCCCCCCACACACACACACAAACTTTCTTGGGAGGCTTATTGGAGAGCGAAGGAAATGTAAACATGTCTCTGTGGACAGATGCCCAACATTTCATTCTTCCAGATATGCAGAAATAGTGATAGGGATTGGAATAGTTTGCCCTGCAACAAGGTTTGTGTTAGTAGAACAGTTTGTGAATAGAGAAGGCCCATTACCCACTTTTAAAATTAAATAGACCCACGGTGGCTCACAATTTTTGAAAGCTCTAAGTTTGATTTTAATGGTAATTTCCACTACATCTTAATACTGCATCTAAAATCTTAGCATATTCCAAAATTCTTCCTAATTCATCCCAAGCTATGAAATGTTTACAGGTTTCATCCCTGCAGGGTTAAGGAGTATCATGATAACCATTGTAGAGATAGGTAAGCCAAAGTTCTATGGATTCTGTTTGTTTGAAGAGAAGTCTGTTCTCTTCCATTTTATACATGCTGTTTATACTGTGTATTTCTTCAGCACTTATCCTCCTTGACATATAATTTAATTTCCTTTTCCCTTTTCTTTCTCTTAGAAATGTGTGCTTGTAACCATCCCTTACTGAGTATTGTTAGCAGTTGAATACATTCAAAGGTGATGAATACAAAGGAAATTGGCTCCCAGCCAGTAGGTATATTAAAAGGATGAGAATTCAAAATGCTAAGAGATTAATACTGTCTGAGATTTTCAGATCCAGGAAGTTCAATGCATTTGAAAGTTAGGGGCCAAGATTTGTCTCCCACAGTCCTTTGTTTAGAGAGAATAAAGCCACCTGTGATTCCACACACCCACCATGTAAACATCCAGGAGCAGATCAGAGGATAATCCAGAGTGAAGCTATCACATGCCCACAAAGGGCATGGACAAGCCCTGGGACACCATATAATTGCAGCTTTCTTGGAACAAATGAGCTGGTATTGTCAGACACTACTTGGTGTAAAGTGGGCTCCATTGCAGCCAAGAGTAAACCAGAAATCTCTAGATCTTTTTCCTTCTGGCTTTGTACACATTGGCACAGATTAAATTGTTGTTGTTACTGGGTGCTATTGGGTTGATTCCAACTCATAGAGACCTCATATGACAGTAGAACTGTCCTATAGGGTTTCCTAGGCTATAATTTTATGGAGATCCCTTGTGGCACAGTGGTTAAAGGCTAAGCTGCTAAGAGGTTGGTGGTTGGAACTCACCAGCCACTTTGCAGGAGAAAGAACCTGGTGATCTGCTCCGTAAAACTTACAGCCTAGGAAGTTCTATGAGACAGTTCTACTCTGTCGTATGTGGTAGCCATGAGTCAGAATCCACTTGTGGTGGTTAAGTTTGTTTGTCAACTTGGCTGGGCCTGGTTGAGTGGCTGAGCAGCTGGTGGTAGTTATTCCCCATGATGAGACTGGCAATCAGCTCCATGGTAGGACCTATCACAAGCAGCTGAGTAGCTGCTTTAGCAATGTGGTCTGCTTCCCATATATAAGAAACAGCTTTGGGAATGGTCTCTAGCTTATGGCACACTTGGACCCTGCAGGTAGCCATGTTATTGTTCAGCTGCCATGCTCTGCTGATCTTGGGACTTTCAATAGACTTGAATCAATGGCCTGCCATGTGGTTTGGTAACATTGGGACTGTGCCATTTTCTTTGTTGACCTAGGGCTTGTTAGCTTCTGCAGCCAGTAGCTGCCTGAGTGAAGAGATGCCCCTAGCTTCAGTGGGCTGGGAGCAAGAAGCAGAGCTGAACTCCAAGGTCGAGGGCATTTCACACAGCCCCTAGAGCCTGGCACTTTGAACTCTGACTTCTAGCCTCCCAAACTGTAAGAGAACAAACTCCTATTTGTTCAAGCCGTCCCATTTGTGGTATATTCCTGTTAGACTGGCACTAGGTAACCAGCACAACTCTACAGCACACAACAATCTTATGGAAGTAGATTGCCAGGTCTTTCTTTCATGGAGCCCCTGAGCAGGTTCGAACCACTAACCTTTATGTTAGTAGCTGAGTGTCTAACCATTGTACCACCAAGTCTCTTTACAGATTAAATTGTGTCCCCTCAAAATTTATGTTGAAGTCCTAATCTCCAGTACTTGCAAATATGATCTTGCTTGAAATAGGGTCTTTGAAGATGGTATTGGTTAAGTTAACATGAGGTCATACAGAAGTAGAGCAGGTCCTAACCCACTCTGAGTGGTGTCCTTCACAAGAGAAGAGACACAGAGAAAGGCATAGAGGGAAGACACCCAGGAAGATGTATCTACAAGCCAAGGAACTCCTGGGTTCAACAGAAGCTGAGAGAGACAAGAAAGGATCTTTCCATTTAGCCTTCAAAGGGAACATGGCTGCTGTGTAGATCCTGGATAGAGTGGGAGAACTATGTGAAACAAAACTCAAAATCATTAAAAAAAAAGACCAGGTTTGCTGGTCTGATAGAACCTGGTGAAACCCCTGAGACTATGGCCCTAACTGCCCTTCAAATCTGGAATTGAACCCATTCCTGTTGCTTCCAGCCAAACAAAAGACAGGCATATGAGCTGAACATTTACATTAAGTAGATACACTCCTTGGAGAGACCAATCATGGGAGAATAGGAGGGCTGTGTATATACAGGGAGACAGCTCGGGGGGGGCAGGAGTGCACAGGAGGGAAGGACACAAGGAAGAGGTGGCTATGGGGAGGAATTGAGAGGAGAGCTGTTGCCTTGTGGAAGATTATAGTCAATGTCATGAGACAAAGTGTATGTGAACTGCTGTGTTGTTGATGTTGTTGTTATGTGCTGCGGAGTCGGACCCGACTCATAGCGACCCCTCCTTGGGTTTCCAAGGCAGTATCACTACGGAAGTAGATTGCCCAACCTTTCTTCGAGGAGTGGCTGGTGGGTATGGAAGATGAATTTGCTCTGTAAACTTTCACCCAAGTCACATAAAAATTTAAAAAAAAAAAGGGAACAGGGCAATCAACATCTCAAATGTAGACATAGTCTCCAGAACTATGAGATAAATTGTTGTTTTAAGCCACTTACTTTGTGGTGCTTTGTTATAGCAGCCCTAGGAAAATAATGCACAAAAAATCTTTCACTTTATTTAAAACCCAAGACAGATGGGCAGGGGCTTCAGGCCTGGTTTAACATTATACTCTATACAGCTATGTGCCATCAGTTTACCAATTTCCCACACAAAACAAGTAACAGTAGAAATTTTCCCACAATTCCTTTCAAGTTTTTAACAAGATATCTATAGCAGACAGGTAAATACCATAAATAGGTGTATGTTATAGTCAACAGAAGTTCCTGGGTGGTGCAAACAGTTTATTAGCAGTGGGCTAACAAACTAAAGGTTGGCAGTTTGAACCCACCCAGCAGTACCAAGAAGAAAGGCCTGATTATCTGCTTTCATAAAGATTACGACCAAGAAAACCCTACGGAGCTGGTTCTCCTCTGGAACAAATGGAGTCACCATGAGTCAGAATTGACTCAATGTCAACAGGTTTAATTTATAGTTTGTGGTATATTCACCTGTGATTGAATTACGCATAGCCCAACAAATGTCACACCAGGCTTCTCGAATCGAAAACAGCATAAGAAGATACAAAAAAAAAAGTTTGGGGAAAAGGAGTAGAACCCAGAGGTGCATCTTTTGGAATATCCATGCAATTTGTAAGTCAAAGAAATGCAAAAGTAGGTGTTAATTTGGTATAACATCTGATGAGTTTTTCTTCAAATTATGGTTGTGGGTTGAATTTTATCCCACCCAAAATATGTGTTGAAATCCTAACCTCTGCCTGTAAATGGCCCTGTTTTGTTTTGTTTTGTTTTTTTTAAATTGTGCTTTGGGTACAAATTTACAGAGCAGAATTTGTTTTACATTCAATAGTTTATGTACATTTGGTTTCACTTCCCAATTACCATCCCCAACCCTAACCCACTCTCCTCCTGCCCCTTTCCAGTGACCTCACCCATCTATCTCTGTGCCTTTCTAAGTTATGCACTCCTGTGAATGTTGCTACTCTGGTGCCCATGGCAAATTGCTCCAAGAGATGTATCTCCATACAGTAGGTGGGTGCATCACCCTGGGTTGGGTGTTCTGCATGTAAGTCCTACTACTGTTGGGCTGAGAGCCAGCCCTTGGAAGTGAGTTGTATCCCAGGCCCAAAGTTGGATCCCAGGGCCATAATCTTGGGGCTCCCACCAGACTCCATCCGACCAGTAATTCTGGTCATTATTGTTTTTGGAGTTTGTTCTATGTTTTTCCTCCCACTCTATCCAGGATCTCCAGTTTTGATTCCTTCCCAAGTGATTGGCATTGGCAGCCAGGCACCATCTAGTTCTTCTGGTCTCAAGGGCCATCATATCCTTGGGCTGATTGTTTCCAAATGCCCTTAGTTTTCTTCACTCTTCATTTCCAATAAAAGGACATCATTAGCTGCATCTTAGATGGCTGCTTGAAAGCTTTTTAGACCCCAGTCACTACTCACCAAAGTAGGTTGTAGAACAAGATTTTTATGTATTATGTTGTGCCAATTGAGCCTGGTGTCCTCCAATACTGTGGTCCCGAGTCAGCAGATCCAGTGGCTGTCTATGAGGGATTGTTCCATGTCTGTCTTCTGTTGCTTCTGTAATGATTGTGTTTATTTTGTATCACTAATATCTGTGCAAGATTAGCCTCAGCTGAATTTACCATTGGTCTAGAGTATATTCCTGTTCACTTGTTTGGTTCTTTTGTTAGGTTAATGAGGTCATATCAGAGTCATTAGGTACTAAACCTACTTACTTCTGTGTTATTGGAAAAGCAGAATAGACACAGACACACACAGAGGGAAGAAAGATGCCAAAGAATGACAATAGTCACTAGAAACGAGGAGACAGAACCATAGAAGGAATTGACGTAGCTGAGATCCTGATTTGAACTTTTAGCCTCCAGACCTGTAAGAAAATTAATTTCTGTTCTTTAAAGACACCCACTTGTGATATTTGTCTTCTTGAAGCACTAGGTAACCAAGACAGATACTGTGGCTGTGATATGTTTTCATTCTTTATACTTGAGAACCAGTAACCTCGAATTCTATAAGCAACAGTCTTCTAGACTTTCAGCTATCCTATGTCCTAATTTTGAAAAACTATATTCTGCCTTGCACATTTTTAAGTTGACGTCTAAATTTTTTCTTCATAAGTTTACATAGCTGAAATGATAAAATGTCCAGCATAATGTAAATGTTGACATTTTGAAATAAGATGGTTTCACCACTATTTATAATAGCTAGTAGAATATAAACACTACAATGATCTGATGTCCACTATCATCCATTTAAAAAATACATAACTATTCTCTTCTTTAGCTGTTGGGAATTTAATAGCTTTAAATTATATTTCCATTCCCCTTCTGCACTGAATTTTATAAAACATAATTTTGTATAAATATAATTTTATGATTCAAACTCTCTTATTGAATGCCCATCCTATGTCTTTGCCACAGAAATAATTACATGAGTGAAGAATATTAAAATTATTTCCTTTGGATTTAATTATTTTAATATTAGTCCACATTTGATCAAAACAAATATATAGTGAATTTTTATTAAAATAATTATTAAATGTAAAAAATAAAATTTTATTGGAAATACATAATGTAATGAGATGATTGGGAAGTTCATTAAAAGCTGTCTAGCTGATACCTAAATTTAATCTCGTTGTTTGGTATCCCAGTGAGGCAGACAGACTCTAGCGTGGTCTCCAATTATCCCTGCCTCCTAGGATCTAATGATCCCTGATGGCACACTGGTTAAACACTCATCTGCTAAACAAAAGCTCAGTGATTTAAGCCCACCAGCCATTCCTCAGATGAAAGTTGTGGTCAAATCTGCTGCCTTAAAGATTACAGCATTGGAAATGTATGGGGCTTGTCTACTCTGTCCTATAGGATCACTATGAGTCAGAATCAACTTGAGGGCAATGGGTTCTTAGAGTGTATGTCCTTGTATAATTCTCCCCCTTTAGTGTGGGCAGGACCTGTGACTTGTTTCTAATATGATACAGCAAAGGTGAAGGAATATCATTTTTGTGATTTTGTTATATAGATTATAACGCCTATCTTGCTAGCAGACTCTGTGTTTCGACTGTTTTGTTGATTTCAGTGAAGTAAACATCCATATGGATGGAGAGGCCCACAATGCGAGGAACTGAGGGAAGCTAGCAGCTAACAACCAGCAAGAGCTGAGACCCTCAATCCAAAATCTGCAAGGAATAGAATCCTACCAAAAAAACCAGGGACAGAATACTCAATAAGGAAGGTAAGCATGGGCTAACATGTGCTTAGTAAGCTTACATTACTTGTACTTACCTTGCTTGCTCTGTGCTCCATCCCTGTCAGGGATTATAAATTTAAGAACAGGTTTTGATTCCATAGGAAGGTGCTGTAGGGTTGGGAGAAAGATAGATACCAGTCCCACCTGGAAGCAGAGGCCTCAGCTAAGCTATACCTGGATTGCTGCCTCACAGAAGCCATGCGATAACAAATGTATGTGGTATTAAGCCACCAAGTTATTTCATTTTTAATGTAGCAACAGAAAACACATATATCCCAGACTAGCACTATGGTAATAGTCGGGTGAACGAAGAGCTTGGTCTTCTTTATAAAGTGAAAGAAAGGTGCTTGTGATAGGGGAGATATGAGGTAGAACTGGTTTGACACTTCCACCAGGAGATATTTTAGAAAGGATTACATACAGAGGTTGGGAATCTGGAAATTGAGCTCCTTAAAATTATCTGTGCCCACATACCCCTTGGGAAATCTATGAATCCCCAGAGACTTGTGTACCCCCGTATGAAGAAGGCTGTAAGGCTTGAGCCATTATGAATTCAGCAGTAAGAGATTCCTACCCTAGCCTTGGGGGACCAGTGGTCAGACTTAATGACCAAGGGACTGTGATTCACTCCTGACACAGGGTACTCCCTGTCCTGCCTCTGCCCTTGAGGTCCCCCTCTCCTCCCCATTTTGTATTCACACACGAATTCCAATGGGACTGGGACTTATTAAACACCTCCTGTGTATCAGATAGGAGCTCAGGTGGCATAGTGCCAAAGGCATTTGACTGCTAACCAGAGGGCTGGTGGTTCAAATCCACTAGCCATTCCTCAGAGGGAAGGTTGGGCAATCTACTTCCACAGTGATACTGCCTCAGAAAGGGAGGATTAACCCAAGGATGGGTCACTGTGAGTTGGATCAGACTCAAACAGCAGTGAGTTTAGCATATCATATGGAGTCCATGGTTTGTGCAAATGGTTAAGCACTTGACAACTAACTAAAAATTTGGAGGTTTGAACACATCCAAAAGTGCCTTGGAAGAAATGCCTGGCCAAAAACCAAAACCAAACTCACTACTGTGGAGTTGGATCTGACTCATAGTGACCCCTCCTTGGGTTTCCAAGGCATTATCACTATGGAAGTAGATGGCCCAGTCTTCCTTACAAGGAGTGGCTAGTGGGTTCGAACTGCCAGCCTTCTGGTTAGCAGTCAAATGCCTTAATCACTATGCCACCAGAGCTCCATGGAAGAGCAGTCAAGAGACCAAATGACATGGGATAACTCATTCAAATTGACATAATATAGTTCATAAAGTTTGTGTTCTACATCTTAGTCTGTGGGTAGGATTTAGGGTCTTAAAAGTTTGCGAGTAACCATCTACATCACAACTATTGTTCTCTACTGGTCCAGAGCAAAAGAGAAAGGAAACCAAAGACTCAGAGAAGAAAGTAGTCCCCAGGACTAACAGTCTACATGAACCATGGCCTCATCCACTCTGAGACCAGAAGAACTTGATGATGCCTGGCAACTACTACTTCTGATCAGATCAGGGGCCACATCCTGACAGAAGAGGAGAAAATTGTGGAACAGAACTCAAATTCTTAAAAAGTCCAGATTTAACTGATCAGTTGAGACTAGAGAATTCTCCAAGACCCTGAGATAGTCTTTAAACCTATAATCCAAATTATACTTTGGTCACTTTTTAGCTAAATAACAGATTGACTCACAAAATAAAGAATATCACCTATGAGTGCTGTATTCCATTAAAATGTCATCTGTATGAGATGAAATGGTCAACAATTACTTAACTCTTTTGTAACCCATGGGACATATAGTGCCCACCTACATTTTCTCCCTCTAGGGTTTAGTGGGAAGACACTATCTCACTTTTAGTGCATGCTGCCATCTGGTAAGGGTGACTATTCCTGTGAGAATCTGAAGAAATGGGCCTCATCCCACCAAATCCAATAACAGAGACCCATCAGGACCTACTTGCCCAACTAATTGTATCAAAATCCATATTACCTAAAATATTTTTTTTACTTCATTCAAAATACCTTCCATTACTGAAAACATAAGGTTTCAACAAAAAATCCACAGTGGAAAATAATTTTGTCTTGGCAGAGTTTTATTTTTATTTTTTATATAAAGATGAGAATGTAAGGGGGCAGGGAAATTAGATTACTAGAAACAAAGAAACCAGAACAGAAACAATAAGAATGCTCATGCATTATGAGGAATGTATCAATGTCACTGAACAATTTGTGTAAAACTTGTTGAATGGGAACTTAATCTGCTGTGTAACATTTCACAGAAAACACAATAAAATATTTAACAAAAGAAAAGAAATTTGCATTGGGCAAATCTGCTGCAAAAGACCTACTAAAGTTCAGAAGAGCAAAGATGTCATTTTTATGACCAAGGAGCTTCTGATCCAAGCCATGTTTTCTTTGCTCACCTCATATGCATGTAAAAACTGGACAATGAAAAAGGGCGACAGAAGAAATGATGTGCTCCAACTGTGTTATTGGCAAAGAATGTCTAATGTACTGTGGACTGCCAGAAGAATGAACAAATCAGTCTTAGAATAAATCAGCCTTCTTTAAATTGAGATACACAAGTCTCTGAGAATTCAGAGACTTCCCAACCAGAATGCTTCTTAGAGGTGAAAATGGAGAGACTTTGACTTGCTTACTTTGGACATGTCATCAGGAAAGACCACTCACTAGGAAATGACATCCTGGTTGGTAGAGGGTCAGTGAAAGCAAGGGAAAACCTCAATTAAATGGATGGATACAATAGCCCACAGAATGGACTCAAACATACCAACAATCTTGAAGATGACACAGGACTTGGTAATGTTTTATTCTTTTATATAAAAGGTCACCATGAGTTGGAGCCAACTCAACAGCAACTAACAAGAGGTATTAGTACTGTTGTTGTTGTTAAGTGCCGTCAAGTCGTCTCCAACTCATAGCGACCCCATGCACAGCAGAACGAAACACTGCCCGATCCTGCACCAGCCCCACAATCCCTGCTATACTTGAGCCCATCATCACAGCCACCGTGTCAATCCATCTCGTTGAAGGCCTCCCCCTCTTTCGTCGACCCTCCACCCTACCAAGCATGACATCATTCTCCAGGGAATGGTCCCTTCTGACAACATGACCAAAATAGACGAGACAAAGTCTGGCCATTCTTGCTTCCAAGGAGCATTCTGGCTGCACTTCCTCCAGGACAGATCTGTTAGTTCTTTTAGCAGTCCATGGTACTTTCAGCACTCTCCGCCAGCACCACAACTCAAAAGCATCAACTCTTCTTCGGTCTTCCTTATTCATTGCCCAGCTCTCACATGCATACAAGGCGATTGGAAATATCATGGCTTGTGTCAGGCGCACCTTAGTCCTCAAGGAGATATTAGTATTAGTACTAGTAGAAGAAAAAAAAGAAGAGCTTTTACTCATCTATCCTTTACTAAGGTTTCTCATCTCCTGCCAGACTTCTTACCTTCTCTTTCTCACAGCTTTTGGGGTAGAATCTACTGAGAAATCTCCCAGGCACAGAGCCAGGCAAGGCCTACAGCTCCCCTCCCTCTCTCCTGCTATCCATTCCACTCCATAAACCCACCACCATCCAGTAGATTCCAAATCATAGTGACCCTATCATCCAGAGTAGAACTGCCCCATAGGGTTTTCAAGGCTGTAATCTTTATGGAAGCAGACTGCAACATCTTTCTTCTGTGTAGTGATTCAAACCACCAACCTTCTGATTAGCGGCCAAGTGCTTAACCACTGTACATTAGGGCCCCATTATGCATTCCAATTGCTACTAAAACTGGAAATGAGCAGGTTCTTAGGTGTGAACTGAGACATTAATACTTGGGTATAGTTAGTGACAGGAAAAATATTTTGTCCAAATTGAAAACTGTCTTTTTGGGTGCCTTGGGACTTTTGGCATGATACTGCTGAAGTTATATTCTGTGGATTTATTTCTGTTCATCTCCCCCACAACTTTGCTCCTTTGTCTGTGTCTCTGGTGCTCCCTCAGCACATTTTTTGCTTGACTCTTTTATTCCCATCACTCTCAGAGAGGTAGGGTGTGGCTGCTTTGACAGCCTGTGCAGGGGTCATGAGCCCTCTAGGAAGGGGAGGGCCAAGCAGGGCTCAGAGTCCTCTTAGAGCTAAAAGAAAATAGCCACGGGTGTCCTGGCAGGAGGCCAAACCCTGGTCACAGGAGGCATGACCATCTATCACTATACATACTTGCTTCTTGTTTCTACCTTTGCAAAGAGGGGTATCCTCTTTCCCTTTGTGCAAAAAAGCTGTCAAGCCAGAAATGTTTGCCTAACCTTGTTCCTTGGTCTCAGCAATATATCTTGTAGGAGGTAAACATAGTCAAATGAAGGAAGGTATTTGAAAGGGGAAGAGGTCAATGAAAGAATGAGCACTCTGATCTTGCAACCCACCCAGTCTGGAAACACCCTAGAGATACATCTCAGAGGTAAGGCACTCAAAGCTGTGATTTAGAGACTTGTCACCAGTGACATTAAGCATGTCCCTAGATGTTGTCAATGTAAAATGATCTGTAAAGATGGACACAGTTTATCTCAGAAGGCACAATGAAATGAGGAAAGAGAAGCAGCATTGAGGGCAAAGAAACAAGGGATAGTTATCTTGAACTCAGTAAACACATTCAAACATTTAATGAGCACCTACTATGCTCAAAGCCCTCTATTATGCCCCATAGGTAGAAAGAGAAGGATGTAGAGATAATAAGACCATCTTTACCCATCATAATATTCAGCTGCTATATCAGAGAAAATGTTTTCAAATTGTGGCATTCAGTTATGCATTGCACAAAGTGTAAGGCTCCCTGACTCTGCACTCCCAGTCTGGTACCAAAGCCCATTCTGGTTTCTCAGGCTATGCAGGTTCTATCCATTCTGTCTCTGTTTCCCTCTCAGCTCCTATCTGCTCTCCCTGGGGTCCCCCAGGGTTTCTATCCTCCTATATGTCTCTTCAGGAGTTCTGGTGGCGTAGTGCCTAAGGCATTTGACTGCTAACCAGAAGGCTGGCAGTTTCAGTCCTTGGAAGGAAGGTTGGGCAATCTACTTCTGTAGTGATACCACCTCGGAAACCCAAAGAGGAGTCTCTCTGAGTCGGATCCGACTCAATGGGAGTGAGATATATCTCTTCCACTACCCATCTGTCAGTTGTCATACTGTGGTATCTTACATGATGCTATGATTCTAGAAGCTATGCCACCAGTATTTCAAATACCAGCAGGATTACTCATGGTGGACTGGTTTCAGTGGAATGTCCAGACTGAGAGAGACTAGGAAGAAAGCCTGGCAATCTACTTCCGAAAGTTAGCCTATGAAAACCCTATAGATCGCTTCAAAGTATCATCCGAAAGAGTGCAAGGAGATGAACCTTTTATATTGGAAGGCACTCAAATTACACAGTGGCTGCAACAATGGACTTATGCATACCAACAATTATGAAGATGGCACAGACCAGGCGACATTTCATACTTTTGTACAGGGGGTCACTAGGAGCTGGAGCTGACTCTACAGCAAGTAACAAAAATAATTCCTCTATTAGGGACATGGTTTCTAGTTCTAATTCTCATGTTGACCTTGTGATGTTGGAAAGATTAAGAATAGAAGTCCACATCTATCAGAGGTTTGTGGCATGATCTTAGGCAAATTTCTTAATTTCTGTGAGCATCAGTTTCCAAATTCATCAAATGAGGTTTATAAAACTCAGGTTGTTGGGAGGATTAACCACAATGTACTCCCCAGAAGTGTGTCTGGGGCATCTGATGGACCCTGTGAATAGTAACTATCTTTTTCCTTCTCTCCCCATTCTTGAAATCCCTGGGACAGATAAGGTGTTTTTTTTCCCTCCTCATTCAGAAGTTTAGTGATATGGGAAGATTCCCTTATCTGATGATGCCTTTAATGAGCAAATGTATTGCCATTATTTTTAAATTTTGGATCTCAAGTCTTATTTTTTCCCTGGCTGGGTGATTTATGCCATATCATGTTCCCTCCTGCAGCCAGAGCACTTTTTATTATGTCATCAATTATACATGGATGAATGTATGTGTTCTTGGGCTGCTCCTGCTGAGCTACGGCTATCTGAGAGAGAAGCAGCATTCTCAGCTTTGGCATATGATAACTGGGATACATGCTGATCACTTGGCTGGACTGGTGAATGTTGGAGATTTCCCATCCCATGTTCAAAATTGCTAGCACAGGCACCTGACAGCAGCTCAATTTGCCCTGAGAGAAAAGGCCTCCAGCTTCCATAAGTTTTGGCACGAGGAAACAGACTGATTTCTGGAAGATCACTACAAAAAGCAAAGGAGACAGTTTTAAGCTGAAATACAGTCTACAGCACGCAAGCCAGACAGTCAACCCTGAGAGAGGGATAGAAGGAGTAAGGGAGGAAGGGAGGAGGACTCACTTCCCAACCCAAACCAAACGCACTGCCATTGAGTCCATTCTGACTTGTAATGACCCTACAGGATAGAGTAGAACTGTCCTATAGGGTTTCCAAGGCTGTCGAGCTTTACAGAAGAAGACTGCTTCATTTTTCTCTTGCGGAGTGACTCGTGGTTTAGAACACCCACCTTTGAGTTAGCATCTGAGTGCTTTAATCATTGCGCCATCAGAGCTCCTTTGGATCCTCAAATACTGACCATAATGAAGGATAATCTTGTCTCCAAAGTGAGGTCTGGAAATCTCCAGCAAATCAGAGCATGCCTTTGGTTCTGGGGAAGAAAGTTTGTGGAACTGCTCCCGGAAATGCCACAACTCTCAAACAAAGTCCACACATTCCCAAGTCCTTAAGGGCTTCATTTTTTTTTTTTTTTTTTTTTTAATCAGCCCACATTGCAAGGGAAGGGGCATGGAAGGGGAGTCCTGTGACAACAGTTTGCTCCTCTGAGAAATAAATCTGAGATCTTTGAAGGCATTCATTTGTTTTGCTAAGAGTGGAGAGTATCTCCCCAAGTAGGTATGTAAGGGAGGATTCTGGAACATATTCATGCCTTGTAGGGATGTTCAAATATTCCAAGATGTGTCTAGTCTACCATCTGTCAGAGAAATATAGCCCAGCAGGACACTGGATGACTTGGAATGGTGCTGGTCCTGGGCAGGCTGGGATTGAAATTCCTAGGTGTCGTTCTCACCAGATTGCTCCTTCCTTCTTTGCTATGTACAAATTAGTTGAAAAAACAAGGCACATACAAGAAGCTCAATTACATTAAGGAACAAACAGTGCTAGATAAACCACAGGGCAACAGTAGATTCTATAGGAGGGGCAAGGCCATATGTGCTCAGGAGCTCAGAGGAGGAAATGATGGCAGTGAATGAGGCTCCAGGGTTTCAACTATGGTTGACAGAACCCCAATGACGACCCCTGTCTAAGTCTAGAGACCCAGGTTTGTGGAAAGCTGGTCAGCTTCTGAGGATACATTTGAAAGAAGACGTAGTCAGGAAAATTGTTCAAGCCAGAGCCCTAAAGATTTCAGCCTATAATAGAGGAAAAGTCCTGGCTGACTGGATAAGCTCTGGCATCATCCCACGGAAAAACCAGTTGCAGTCAAGTGTGACTCATGCTGACATGTGTGACAGAGAACTGTGCTCCAGAGGGTTGCAGAAGTAGATCTACAGGCCTTTCTTCTGAGGTGCTTTTGGGTAAACTTGAACCTCTAGCCTTTCAGTTAGCCTGTTAGCCATTTGCACTACCCAGGGACACCAACATCCTTCCACTGAATGGACTTATTTCGATATCCTGGAGCAGGATCTAGTCTGAGGGCACAGCCCAGCAGACTGAACTGTGGACTGTCTTCATCACTGTTCAAGAGATAAAACCAGGCTGAAAGGAGTATCAAGGTCAGGCTTGGAGTAGAAAGGTAGTGGCAAAATTTGCAGCCTGTGGCAGAATGAGGGAGACTCCCTGGTGCTAGTCTTCTGTCCAGGAACAATGAATTGACTGTGCTTCCAAGCTGCCTCTCCACCCTGGTAAGCCCCTCATCAGCCAAACTCCAGCAGCCTTCCTTATTCTCTGCCCAATATCAGAAGCAGGGGCCTCTCAACACATGGGGCCAGTCCTGGTGTCCTATCAGGGAGCTGCCAATGAACATGAGCAAATGAAAACATACTACCAGTTGCTGTAGAGTTGAGTCCAACTCATGGCAACCCCAGGTGCATCAGAGTACAACTGTGCTCCACAGGATTTTCAATGGCTGATTTTTTGGAAGCAGATCACCAGGCCTTTCTTCTGAGGCACCTCTGATTGGTCTTGAATTGCTAACCTTTTAGTTAACAGTCAAATGTGCTGTTAATACCACCCAGGAACCCCAAAAACTTATCAGATGCTGGTAACACTTGCACAGAAATCGGTGAGGAAGGCCAAAGCAATGTATTTTTCTCTTCCTCCCCTTCAAGTAGAACTCTTTTATTCACATGTGAATCCATTATTATATTCTTGCATGTATTTCTTCTCATTTGATTTTTTTTCATAGTGCCCTGAACTTTGTTGGCCTTGTGAATATATACATTTTATTGGAGTTTGTGAGCAATGCAATAAATTAAACATTTTTAAAATACATATATCTAAAAAATAATTACTTGAGCTTTGGCGAGCAGAGAGGTCTCCCCAAGAGGAACATCAATTTCTTTTTTTTGGAGAAAAGGCAAACTTTTTATGAAAACAATGCTTATACTACATAGTGATACATGCAGGAATATACATGAGAGACGACGTAAGTGCTTTTCCCATGCTGCTCAGCTGAAAAACAAGACAAATATTTTGAACAGCTCATATGTCAAGAAGACATGTGTAGGCTCCACTTATTAAAATAACAGTGGTATCATGGTACACTGATGTGGTGCTTTTATCTTCAAAGCAATTTATGACTGTTCATGAATTGACTTGGGACAAAAGATCAGAAATTGGCGGGAGGTCCTTGGTCTGTGATTTTGAAAAGAATGGATGGGACAGAGATCAAAGAAGCACTCCCCCTCCTCTATGCTTTGGTAATGTGTCCCTTTGGAGCCAGAAAGGAAGCCTGTTATTCCACCCCAGGGTGGTTTCTTCTGGGCACTGAAGTCCACCATTCCATGGCAGAGAATACCTATTTTCACTAAATCCCACTCCCCTAGCCCTGTCTTAGGTTAGGGTCCTAGAACCAGGGTAGGCCAGGAGGTATGTTTTGCACCAGGATCCAAAGGACCACCTTGGACCCAACTGAAAAAATAAATGTTAGATCCCAAATTTTAGACCATCCCTACCTACATCATTCCCAGTGCTGTTGTCTGAATCTGATGTAACAAGAATGATGATCTTTGCTGAGTTCTTGTAATATGCTAGGTGTTATGCAACTCTTTATATAAATTTTGTCATATATCCTCACAACTTCTCTTCAGGGTTGGTACTGTTGTTATTGTTAGCTGCTGTTGAGTTGGCCCTGACTCATGGCTACCCCACGGACAATGGAACAAAACGTTGCCCAGTCCTTCACCATCCCCATGAGTGGTTGCATACTGGACTGGTATGATCCATAGGATTTTCATTGGCTTTACTGGCTGATTTTGGAAGTAGATTGCCATGCCTTTTTTCCTAGTCTGTCTCACTCTGGGAGCTCTGCTGAAACCTGTTGAGCATCAGAGCAACACACAAGCCACCACTGACAGATGGGTGGTAGCTGCTCATGAGATGCCTTGGCCAGGAATTGAGTTGGTTCTCTCACATTAAAGATGAGAATTCTACTATGGAACCACCACTGACTGACTCTACCCACCTTTGAGGTAGGTACTATGATTTCTCCCACTTTACAGATGGAGACAATGAGACATGGTATAGCTAAGTGATTTTTACAAAGTCATCAGCTATAGGCAGTGGAGCTAGGATCTATTCATCCTCCAGTATTCAGCCTCTGGATCTTACACCATTAACACTATATCACATTGTCTCCAAATCACAGAGAAAGGAAGCAAAAGTTTTAAACTTCATTATTCCATATATAATAAGCTTCAGTCAGAACCTCTATAAACTCTTATTCAATTGTTTCAATTGTAATGCCATTGGGGAAGTATTTAAAAATGGTGACCAAAATAGCAAAACAATCTGAATGACTTTCTGGCAAACTATCTATCAAGGATTACAGGGGCTTGAACAGCAGACTTTGATCTCAACAGGATAAATCAAGAAATGATAAAAAGAATGCTTTTAACTGTTCCCAAAATGGCCCCTGCTATATGAATCTAATGTACTAATAGTGATAATATGGTAGAATGTATCTTTTTAGGCAGTGTCTGTCCTGACCCAGATGTCTGCTTCCCAGTCCTGGGAAGACAACATGTTCCCTGTCTCTCTTCCAGGGCTGTCCTGCTTGCTCTCTCTGCCTAACTTTACCACCTAGCTTTCATCTCTTGCACACATCCATCTGCCCTTTCCTCAGCTCTCTCCATGCTGAATGACACTCTCAGGTTCTCGGTCACCCCACCTCCTTGTGAGTCCTTCTTCCCTACTAACCACCCTGGTCTTAGTTTCTTAGTGCTGCTGTAACAAGAATACCACAAGAGAGTGGCTTTAATAAGCAAAAATTTGTTTTTTTCACAGTGTTGTTGTTGTTGTTGTTTGCCGTCGAGTCGGCCCCGACTCATAGCGACCCCTCCTTGGGTTTCCGAGGCAGTATCACTACGGAAGTAGGATTGCCCAACCTTCCTTCCGAGGAGTGGCTGGTGGGTTTGAACCGCCAGCCTTCTGGGTAGCAGTCAAGTGCCTTAGCCACTATGCTACCAGAGCTCCTTTTTCACAGTGTAGGAGGCAAAAGTCCAAATTCACGGTGCTGGCTGTAGGGGAGACTTTCTCTGTTGGCTCTCGGGGAAGGTCCTGTCTCTTTTCAGCTTCTTTTCCTTGGTTCCTTGGCAATATTCATCTGGTGTGTATCTTTCCATCCACTTGTGTTTCCTTCTTGTGCTTAATCTGTTCTGTTTATATCTCAAAAGTGTTTGGCTTAAGACATACCTTACACCAATATGGTCTCTTTAACATAACAACAATAACAAAAACGTCCTATCCCCAAATGGAATATATATCAACAGGCATAGGGTTTAGGATTTACAACACATATTTTTGGGGACACGGTTCAATCCATAACACACCCTAAACCTAACAATGATACCTTGGGGAGGGGATCTGATTCCATTGGCTATATCCATGCCTTGATTTGGTTCCCATGTTCCTTAACAAAGAAAATGTTTATGGGTCACCCCCTCTAGACCAGGCTCATTGCTAGGTGTTGGGACATCACTTGAACAAAACAGTCATTGTCCTTGCCCTTACAGAGCATATAGTCTAACAGAAGCCAAGCATTAGGTAAACAAAGACACAACAAATTTGTCAATGGAAATTATTACTCTGAATGAAAATTCCAGGAAGCCTGGGAAGAAAATACCAGAGAGTACTGACCTCATCTAAGGGTCAGAAAAGGCTCTCCTGAGAAAGTGATGTTTGAGATGGATATGGAGGAATTAACTAGGAAAAAAGGGGAATGGGGGTAAAATTCAAGAAAGAGAGAAACTACTATAGGAAAAGCCTTAGGTGGCAAGGAGCCAGGAGAGTCAGGGGACTTTAAAAGGGCCAAGGTGGCTAGAGCCTGGGTAATGAGGGAGAGATAGAAGGTAGGCTCGGGCGAAGTCCTACAGGGTTCTGTAGTCATAGGGTAGATTTTTATTTTAATCCTAAAATGAGTGAAAAGTCATTGAAGCATTTTAAGTAAAGGGATGATACAACCTGATTTATATTTTTAAAAAGGTTACTATGGCTTCTGTGTAGAAAATGGATTGGCTAGGGCAAGAGTGGAGGCAAGGATGCCCAATTAGAACTCTGTTGTAGTAGTTCAGGTGAGATGGTCCAGGAGAGATGGGATGGAGAGGGACGGCAGAGGACCCGGAGAGGTGCTAGTTTCTTCAGGCCCTTGTGAGAGAGTCTTTGTATATAAGCTTAATGATAAGTGTTCTATAAATATTCTCACTATTATCTTTGTTGTTATTGGTCCAAGTTTTTGGTTTGAAAATACATAGATAAATTAACATAACATCATTAATTAAAAGGAAACAGCATGCTAGATCAAGAGTTGGCAAATCAAAAAGTTGGCTCATCTTGTAGGCCAAAATCAGCATACTGCCTGCTTTTATAAATAAAGTTTTATTGGAACACAGCCATGCTCATTTGTTTTCATATTGTCTATGACTACTTTTGCACCAAAATGGCAGAGTTGTGTAGTTGTGACAGAGACCATATGGCCCACAAAGCCTGAAGTATTTATTATTTGGCTCTTTATAGAAAAAGTTTGCTGACCCCTGAGCTAGATTCTTATGCTTCCTGTCAGTGAGAGCTGAATTTCTTAACCCTTTCTTTCCAGCTTTACCAGTCCTGAGGGCTTTGGGTTTCTTCTCCTACTTGGCCCACTAAGTAAAGGTACCTGGCTGTCCTTATACATAACAGGAGTGCTGTAGATAACTGGGTGCAGCTTGCTATAATTCTTGGTATTCTCATCTTAGAAGAGAACTCAAAATAAAGCAGGAAAGCCACTGACCTTGACATTTTCTTTTATATGGACATTCTGGGTAAGTATATTTAGAATCTACCACTTGTCTATCAGTCTGTCATACTGTGGTGGCTTTTGTGTTGCTATGATGCTGGAAGCTATGGCCCTGGTATTTAAAAGACCAGCAGGTCATCCATGGACAGATTTCAATAGAGCTTCCAGACTAAGACAGACTAATAAGAAGAATGTGGCAGTCTACTTCTGAAAAACTGGTCACTGAAAACTATATGAATAGTAGTGAAACATTGTCTGATATAGTGCCAGAAGATGACTGGGGAAGAGCTGCCTTCTCAAAGTAGAGTCAACCTTAATGATGTGGATGGTGGTGCAGTGCCTAAGTCATATGACTCCTAACCAGAGGGTTGGTGGTTCAAACCCACTAGGTGCTTTCTGGAAGGAAGAGGAGGCAATCTACTTCTGTAAAGATTTACCGCCTTGGAAACCCAATGGGGATCTCTATGAGTCAGAATTGATTCAATGGCAGTGTGTTTATTTTGACTCAAAATGAGAAGAAACAGCTGCAAACATTCAATAGTTATGGGCATGCAGAATGTATGAAGTATAAATTTAGGAAATTGGAAAGTTGTCAAAAATGAAATGGAATGCATAAAGATCAATAACCTAGCCATTAGTGAACTGAAATGGACTAGTATTAGCCATTTTGAATTGGACAACCATATGGTCTACTACTGTGCTGGGGATTTCAAATTGAAAAAAAAAATGTCATCATATTCATTATAAAAAAAAAAAAAAAAAAATTCAAGATCTATCCTGAAGTAAAATACTGTTAGTGATAGGTTAATATCCATATTTCTACAAGGAAGAACAGTTAACACAATTATTATTCAAATTTACAAAGAAATTGAAGATTTTTATCAACTTCTGCAACTGACTAAATATGCAATTAAGATGCAGTGATAATTACTGGTGATTGGAATATGAAACCTGGGAAGAAAGAAGTATCAGTAGTTGGAAAATATGGTTTTAGTGATAGAAATGATGCTGGAGATGGCATGATAGAATTTCCCAAGACCAATGACTTATTCATTGCAAATACCTTTTTCCAACAACGTAAACAGCAACTACGTATGTGGACTGCACCACATGGAATACACAGGAACCAAACTGACTACATTTGTGGAAAGAGATGATGGAGAAGCTTAATATCAATCAGAATAAGGCTAGGGACCAACTCTGGAACAGATCATCAATTGCTGATGTGCAGTTTAAGTTGAAGTAAAGAAAATGAAAACAAGTCAATGAGAGCCAAAATATGACTTTGAGTATGACCATCAGAATTTAGAGATCATCTGAAGAATAGATTTGACTATTGAAAACTAATGACCAAAGACCAGAAGAGATGTGGGATGATATCAAGGATACCATACATGAAGAAAACAAAAGGTCATTAAAAAGACATGTTGTATGTCTTTTTGTATTGTATGTAACAATTGGTACTCTCCTCACCTGGAGCAAAGAAGAGTGAAAAAAATCAAAGACACTAGAAACTATTAGTCCAAGGGATTAGTGGAAAATGGAAACCTCAGACTACACGACCCTGAGACCAGAAGAACTAGATGATATCTGTCTACCAATGTCAGCTACTCAGAAAGGGATCAAAACTGGAGATCCTGGATGGAGTGGGAGAAAAATGTGGAATAAAACACAAAACAAACAAAGACCAGGCTTACTGGTCAGACAGAAGTCTGGTGAAACCACTGGTAGTAAGGCCCCCAGTCACCCTTCAGGGTTGGAATTGAACTCACTCCCATGGCTTAACTCTCAGCCAAACAATACAGACAAACAAGATGAACAACTACACTGGGAAGGTACACTTCTTAGAACAATCCACCATGGGAGATCAGACGGGCAGCAAGTATGCAGGGAGAAAGCTTAGATGACAGGAATGCATAGGAAAGGACACAGGGACAATGCAACCACACGAGAATGTGGGAAGAGAACTGTTACATTGTGGGGATTGTAATTAATGTCATGAAATAAAACATATATGAACTGTTGAATGGAAAACAAATCTGCTCTCTCAAATTTCATCCAAATCACAATAAAGAGTTAAAAAAAAAAAAAAAAAAAGGTCAAGAAAGAAGTGACCAAACTGGATGTCAGGAGAGACTCTGAAACTTGCTCTTAAACACAGAGTGGCTAAAGTGAATGGAAGAAATGATAAAATAAAAGAACTGAAGATTGCAAAGGGTGGCTCAAGAAAACAAAGTATTATAATAACATGTGCAAAGACCTAAAGTTAGAAAACCAAAAGGAAAGAACATGCTTGGAATTCCTCAAGCTGAAAGAAGTGAAGTAAAAAAAATCAAGCCTTGAATTGCAATATTGAAGGACTCTATGAACAAAATAGAATTGCCAAAAAGAATTGGTTGGTGTTCAACCATTTCTGCAGGTATCAAAGGAAGAAGTCTAAGATGCACTGAAAGAATTGGTGAAAAACAAGACTCCAGGAATTGATGGAACCCATCAAGATTTTTCAAGAAACAGATGCAACACTGGAAGCACTCACTAGTTTATGCTAAAAAATTTGGAAGACAGCTACCTGGTCAGCCAACTGGAAGAGATCCATATTTATGCCCATTCCAAAGAAAGGTGATCCAACAGAATGCAGGAATTATTGAGCAATATCATTAATATCACATCAAGTAAAACAAAAATGATTACAGCAGTACATAGACAGTTTGGGAATTAAGATTGTGTGTCAAACTTGGCTGGCCCATGGGTTTGAGTGGCTTGGCAGCTGGATGTAGTTATTCCTGATGATGAGATTATAATCACCTCCATGGTAGAATCTGAGTGAACAGCTAAGCAGTTGAAGGGGAGTGGCCTGCTTCCAGTATACATGGAGAAGCTTTGGGAAAGGTCTCAAGCTTTTTGGCATGTTTTGGGCTGTATTGCATCGCAATTTGGGGATTGTTCCTGGATGTGAACCAGTGGCCTACCATTTTACCTGCCAATCTTGGGTTCATCAGCCTCAGCAGCCAGCAGCTGCATGAGTTAGAAGAAGCCTCCAGTTCCAGTGGGCCTGAAACAAGAAGTAGAGCTGAAGCCCAAGGTCAAGGACCCTTCACCTAGTCCTTAGAGCTGGTACTCTAAAATCAGACTTCTAGCTTCCTAAACTGTAAGAGAATAAATTCCTGTTTGTTAAAGCCATCCACTTGTGGTATTTCTGTTACATCAGCACTTGAGAACCAAAATGGAAAACTGCCAGAAATTCAAGCCAGATTCAGTAGAGAGCATGTAACAAGAGATATCACTGCTGATGTCAGATGGATCTTGTCTGAGAGTAGAGAATACCAGAAAAATGTTTACCTGTGTTTTATTGACTATGCAAAGGCATTCAACTGTGTGGATCATAACAAATTATGAATAACATTGCAAAGAATGGGAATTCAGAACATTTCATTATGCTTATGAGGAACCTGTAGTCATTCAAACAGAATAAGAAGATACTGCAAGTTTTAAGGGAGCGATGGTAGCGTAGTGCCTAAGGCATTTGACTGCTAACCAGAAACCTGGTGGTTCACACCCACCAGCCACTCCTCAGAAGGAAGATGGGGCAATCTACTTCCATAGTGATACCGCCTTGGAAACCCAAGGAGGGGTCGCTATGAGTCGGGTCTGACTTGACAGCACATAACAACAACAACAACAACAACAGCAAGGTTTAAAATCAGGAAAGACATGAATCAGGGTCGTATCTTTTCAGTATATTTACTTAATCTGTATTCTGAGCAAATACACTGACAGAAACTGAACTATATGAAGAAGAATATGGCATAAGGACCAGAGGAAGACTCATTGATAACCTGTAATATGCAGATGATACAACCTTTCTTGCTAAAAGTGAAGAAGAATTAAAGCACTTACAGATGAAGATAAAAGACTACAGCCTTCAGTATGGATTATACCAACAAAAAGAAAACAAAACAAAATCCTTACAACTGGACCGATAATCAACATCATGATAAACTGAGAAAATATTGAATTTATCAAGGATTTCATTTTTCTTGGATCCACAGTTAATGCCCATGGAAGCAGCACTCAAGAAATAAAATGATATATTGCACTGGGCAAATCTGCTGCAAAAGATCTCTTTAAGAGCAAGTGAATCGGGGCCTGCAAGACTGAAAAGGAACTACATTCTTCTTGTTACTATACCCTACACACACTTGGTGAACAGAGGTGTGGCCATGCCCCACTCCCACCTACCTTCTGGGCCTACAGGAACTCCACCACAGTCTGTGTGTTCAGACCAAGCCTGGGTGCCCTGCCCTGTCCTCCACCGATTTTTTTTTCTTCTTTTTTATCTTTTTTAATTTTTATTTTCTTCTTTTTCACTTTCTTTTTTTTTGGTGATTAGTTTGCTTGTATTTGTCTGTTTTAAAACAACTAATATTATTAATACTTTTGTCCTTTTTTTTATTATTCTTAATCTTGCCCTACCAGTTCCTAGTTGTCAGCATTTTTTCTTTGCCCTGTGCCTGGTTGAAATTTTTTAATCCCCCCCAAATTTAAGGTTTTTTTCCTTTCCCCTTTTTTTCTCGTGACTAACCCTATTCCTTGTTTTTCTTTTTGCATTTTTCCCATTTTTTTCTTCATTTATTATTCTCCTTTGCTACTTTTTTTTTTCTTAGTGCCCTAGCCACAGATATTACAGGTTTTCTTGTTTTTTCTTCTTTTGGTTACTGTTCCTGCATGATTACATGGTCTGTTATACATCCATGGGTTTCAGTTTTTTGATGGTTATTCAATTGTAATTTGTATCTAACTGAGTGGGAGACAACAACAGTCCCCATAAGACACAACTACACCCACACCTCCTACAACTTCACTTACTGAGTGAGAGCCACTTCTTCCTTCTCCACCAATGGGCCAATGATAAAAAACCACCAAGAAGAGCC
>NW_006921677.1:10527390-10541944 GCF_000298275.1 Orycteropus afer afer
GGGGACCAGGTTTGCTGGTCCGATAGAGCCTGGTGGAACCACTGAGACTGTGGCCCCTAGGTGCCCTTCAGGTCTGGAACTGAACCCATACCCGTGGTTTCCAGCCAAATAGAAGACAGGCATATGAGTTGAACATTTACCTCAGGTAGATACACTCCTTGGAGAGAGCAATCATTGAGAAAGAAGGGCTGCCTATGCACAGGGAGACAGCTCAGGGGTCAGGAGTCCATGGAATGATGGACACTGGGAAGAGGTAAAAAAAAAAAAAGCTAGCAAGCTGCCATCTAGATGAAACGATGGTTCTCTCCTCATCCAGAGCAAAGAAGAATGAAGAAAACCAAAGATTCATGGAAGCAATTAGTCCTAGCGACTGGTACACCATCCGATCTGCAGCCTATGTGACTATGAGACCCGAAGAACTAGATGGTGCCTGGCTACCACTGTCATCCACTTGGAAGGGGATCTATGTAGGAAGGAGATCCTGGATAGAGAGAAGAACAATGTAGAACAAAACTCAAAATCATTTGGAGGAAAAAAAAAAAGTGGGGACCAGGTTTGCTGGTCCAAGAGAGCCTACTAGAACCATTGAGACTATGGCCCCTAGCTGCCCTTCAGGTCTGGAACTGAACCCACACCTGTGGTTTCCAGCCAAACAAAAGACAGTCATATGAGTTGAACGTTCACTTGAGGTAGATACACTCCTTGGAGAGAATAATCATGGGAGAAAGAAGGGCTGCTTATGCACAGGGAGATAGCTCAGGGGGCAGGAGTACATGGAGGGATGGACACAGGGAAGAGGTAACCATGGGGAGGAAGTGGGAGGAGAGCTGTTGCATTGTGGTAAATTGTGATCAATGTAATGAGACAAAGTGTATGTGAACTGCTGTATGGAAAGTGAATTTTCTCTGTAAATCTTCACCCAAATCACAATAATAATAATAATAATAAACATTGATGCTGCAAAAAAAAAAAAAAAAATTGGAGTTAAATAAACTTGCCTCTCAAGTCCTAGTTCCACCATTCAGTTACTTTGTGGATTTTAGCCACTCTCAAACTTATCAAAAGCCTTAGTCTCCTCATCTATAAAATGAGGATAATACCAGTGTGAATCTTATAGGGTTTCTCATTCATCTCACAAATACATATTGAATAACTAGTAGGTGCTAGGGACTGTTCTTATTTGGGGGAATACAATATTGAATAAAACAGATAGCTCTTCTCATGGAGTCCCTGGTTAGTGCAAATCATTAATCAGCTGCTAACTGAAGTTCAAGTCTACCTAGGGTGCCTGGAAAGAAAGGTCTGGTAATCTACTTTCAACAATTCAGCCATTGAAAACCACCTTGTGGAGCAGTTCTTCACCTGACATACATGGGATCGCCTTAAGTCAGAGTTGACGCCACAGCAACTGGTAGAGTGTCATGGAGCTTAGAAAAAGATAAGCATGAGAAATGCCCAGCATATAGAAAGCCCTCAGTAAATCCACTGATAGTCTAAAACAAGATTACCCATCTCACCAAATCATTACCTTACACTTTCCTTAGTCACACAGGCATTCAGGCTTGTGGCCATCTGCAAAATATTCACAAACTCAGAGCCAGACTAAGGTGAGCTGAGCGAGGCACTTGTGTCAGGCACAAAATTCAAGGGGGTGCTGACAAAACTCTAAGATAGATAATATTCTTTCTCTTTCTTTACTGTGGTAAGATATACATGACATAAATTTGCTCTCCTAGCCATTTTTGGGGAGCTCTGGTAGCGTAGTGCCTAAGGCACATGACTGCTAACCAGAAGGCTGACGGTTCAAACCCACCAGCCACTCCTCGGAAGGAAGGTTGGGCAATCTATTTCCATAGAGATACCACTTCAGAAACCTAAGGAGGGGTCACTATGAGTCAGGTCTGACTTAATAGCACATAGCAACAACAACAGCCATTTTTAAGTGTACAATTCAGTGGCATTAATTATTCACAATGTTGTACAAACATTGCCACTATTTCCGAAATTTTTTCATCACCCCAAACAGAAACTCAATATCCCTTAAGCAACAAATTCCCAACCCGCCTCTTCCAACCCCTAGAAACTGCTAATAAATTTTTGTCTCTATGCATTTGCCTATTGTCCATATTTCATATAAGGAAGATAATATAATTTTTTTCCTTGTGTGTTTGACTTATTTTATTTAGCAATATGTTTCCTAGGTTCATCTCTGTTGTGGCATGTATCAGGACTTCATTTCTCTGTATGGTGGTATAACATTCCATTTCACCTATGTATCACATTTTGTTTATCTGTTCATCTGTTGATGAGAAGATGAAGGATATTTACTGCAATATTACAAAATTGAAAATGAATGCAAAAGAATACATGATGAACAAAATATCAAAATTTTAAATAAAGCCAGGATCAGTATTACTAAACCCAAGGTCCAAGAGGGCTCTGCACGGCACTGCACAAACTCATACCCATGAGTACAATGGTACGTGCTCTGCTTCTGGGTAAACTTGATACTTCCCCTGGCACGAGCACATATTCTTGCTCCTCTCTGAAGCTTAACCATAGAGAAAACTCTGATTGCTAAACTTACGTTCAGAAACTCCCTCTTTTCTCTTCCCTCTTCAGATGCATCAGAAAATGGAGGTTATTATTTTTAACACTTTCCAGAACACAAACCAGAGAGCCCCCAGTTGTTAGCAGGGTCTCGGCATGTAAATAATTTAAGATGGCATCCCATCAAGATGGGCAGTTTTGGAGGCCACCGGGCTTGGGTAGATCCACAGAGCTCATCAGTGAGGCCAAAATGAATCCAAAATTCAAACAGAAAATAGACCTCCTTCCTAGCAAGTCCTTGGACTTCAGATGGGTCCCTACCTCACCTTTAACACTAACACACACACATACACACACCAAGTATTTAATTATTTGTGCATGCCACAAAACTCAACTCAATCTTCTAGGCAGTTAAAACAACAAAAGTCAAAATGATTTGGGTCACTCAGAGGATAGCTATATATTTATGTAGAAGACTGAACAAATAAGTTGTGTGTGCATGTGTGTGCACGTGTGTGTGTGATAAAGAACACGCACCAGGAACACTGCCCATCCTGATGAAGTCATCTGGCCCTGGCTCTAATGCAGCGCAGATGTGTGGTTCTGAGAGAGCCTGCACCGTGCTGGGCTCTCCGGCCGCTCGATGGCAGTGAGAGCCTGGTCCATATTGTTGTTGGCATTGCTAACAGCCACAGACTCTGCTCTGTTCTTATTGAACTCAGCCTGCAGGCCCGATTCATTAAAAGGAGATTTACGGGCTTTTCAGCTCTTTACTATAGATTTTGTTTCCAGGAGCAGAGCCTTCTGTGTTGCAGGCAGAGTGTTCAATTCATCACGACCAAGCCTAGCTACATGATAATAAAGAACATACAAGCAGGCATGGGTGCAGTGGAGGAATCATTGCTTCATTAGCTTTCCCAGTGATTACAAAGTACACCTTAGAAATCCATATAACTGATTGGGTGAATTAATCTTGATAAATAATATCCTCATTATTAACCAACAGGAGCTCTAGTGGTATAGTGTTTAGGGCATTTGACTGCTAACCAGAAGGTTGATGGTTCAAACCCACCCAGCTACTTTGCAGGAGAAACAAGAGACAGTTTGCTTCTGTGCTTTGGAAACCCTATTGGGCAGTTGTATTCTCATCCTGCTATGACTTGGGATCAACTCTGTGGCAATGGGTATGGATTTTTGGTTTACTTATGGCTTACTAGGTTGGAAGCTTTGGGGGAAAGGGGTAGAAGATGTGATTCCTGTCCTCAAGAGACTTGAAGTTGCCTACTTATAAAACACTTAAGCTATTTGGAGGATAGATTGTGGAATCATTGTATTTGCACCACACCTTTTACACACATTCTCAATTGGTAGTCAGCACTTGGAATGGGAAGATGACTGGGCTGGGTCTGGCACTTGACAACTTTGGGATCTTAGGACAGTGCTTCCTCAGTGGGAGCCCTTGAATAATAGCAGCAACTTCATCTGGGAGTTTGTAAGAAATAAAGCCCTCTCAAGCCCTGCTCCAGACCAGCATCTGAAGTCCTGGGCGTGGTGCCTAGCAATCTTATGTTTTAACAAGTCTTCCAGGCAATTCTGGAACACACTCAAATTTGCAAACCACTGCTTTAAGTAAGTTCTTTGGTGATGCCAACAGTTAATCCTCTTAGCTGTTAACAGAAAAGTTGGAGGTTTGCGTCCACCCAAAGGTAACTAGGAAGAAAGGCCTGGTGATCTACTTCCAAAAAAACTGCCATTGAAAACCTGAGGGAGCACAGTTCTGCTCTGACACATGTGGGCTCCCCATGAGTCAGAGTCTACTCAGGGAAATGTTTTGCCTTAGGCAGATCCCTTTGAATCTTATTTTCCTTACACACACACACACACACACACACAATGGTAAAAAATCATGTGTCACAGCTCACCTTATAAAACTGTGAGGATCAAATTAGCTAATCAAGGCCCTTTATAAATATAAAAGTATAGTAACATATTATCAGAGAAAACCAATATAAAAGAGCATAAGGCATCTCTTCAGGAAGTAAACAACCTTTGGCAATGATTTTCTAGTCTATTCAGTTTCAGGAATGATTTTAATCATGGACAATGTTCAAGATATGCCTTATATACAAAACCATATTTTATGGTCTGATAGAGCCTAGTGAAACCACTGAGACTATGGCCCCTAGCTGCCCTTCAGGTCTGGAATTGAACCCACACCTGTGGCTTCCAAACAAAAGACAAGCATATGAGCTGAACATTTATCTAAGGTAGATAACACTCCTTAGAGAGAACAATCATGAAGAAAGAAGGACTGTTTATGCACAGGGAGACAGCTCAGGAGGCAGGAGTGCATGGAGGCATGGTGTTCTGATTACCTAGTGCTGCTCTGACAAGAAATATACCACAAATGGGATGGCCTTAACAAACAGGAGTTTATTCTTCCAATTTGGAGGCTTTAAGTCCAAGTTCAAAGTGCTAGGCTCTAGGAGCTGGGTGAAAGCCCCTCAACCTTGGGGTCCAGCTCTGCCTCCTGTTCCTGGCCCACTGGAGCTAGAGGCATTTCTTCACTCAGACAGCTGCTGAGGCTGAGAAGCCCCAAGGTTGACTAGTAAAAAGGCACAGTCCCGATGTTACCAAACCACATGGCAGGCCATTAACTTAAGTTCATTGTAAGTCCCAAGGTCAGCAGAGCATAGCAGGCTGCTGAGCAACGACACAGCTACATGCAGGGTCCAAGCGTGCCATAGGCTAGAAACCATTCTCAAGGATTCTCCTTAAATACAGGAAGCAGACCACATTCCCAAAGGCAGCTACTCAGCTGCTTGTGGTAGATCCCACCATGGAGCTGATTGCCAGTCTCATCATGGGGAATAACTACCACCAGCTGCCCAGCCACTCAACCAAGCCCAGCCAAGTTGACGCACAAACATAACTATCACAGATGGACACAGGGAAGAGGTAACTATTGGGAGGAAGTGGGAGGGGAGCTGTTGCATTGTGGTAAATTGTAGTCAATGTCATGAGACAAAGTGCATGTGAACTGCTGTGTGGAAAGTGAATTTGCTCTGTAAATGTTCACCCAAATTACAATAATTTTTTTTTTAGACCATATTTTAAATACCCACATTGTGAAGAAAACCATTACTTATCCTCAGCACTATGTATTTCCAACACTTGGGATATCCAGGCCCAGCAGATGTGAGCACAAGGCCAGGTTACTTTAGGTCAGGTAGGTTGGAACTTTTTATTCAGTAGCTAAGGAGGGGTATGATAGTGAACCCAGGAGATAGACATTCAGGGGGCTTAGGATAGTTAACCAGATGCAAATTAAATATGCATCAGGGAAGAGAGGAGAGAAGCATCTTTTATTAGGACAGTGGGATGAAAATTACATAGATAATTCAGTGAAAACCATGTCTACCATTAAAAAACCAAAGTATTACATCTACAGATTTAATGAATTTCAGGATAGTAATTCTAAAATTTATCAAATAAAAAGTTTTCTTTGCAGCATCAATTTCTCATGTGACTGTAGTTTTACTTTTAATCTTCTATTTACTAACTACCTCAAAAATTGGAGAATAACCAAGACTGTATATAAGACAAAAAGCCCTGGTGGCACAGTGGTTAAGCAATCAGGTGCTAACCAAAAGATTGACAGTTCAAACCCACTAGCTGCTCCACAGGAGAAAGATGAGGCAGTCTGCTTCCATAAAGATTTACTCTACAGGGCATGTCTATTCTGTCTTATCAGGCCACTATGAGTCAGAATCAACTCGATGGCAGTGGGGTATATGTTAAAACACTTAACACAGTGACCAGAATACAATGAGTGTGTAGTAAGTAAATATTAGCTTTTATTTAGCATCTCTTGAGCAAGAAAATGCATGTTCACATGTGGACATAAAGCCCCCAGCAATAACTGGTCAGCCATTAGGGGCGGGTATTGATTCAGCTATTAATCAGTGAGGAAAAACAAAAACAAAGCATGTTGCCATGGAGTCAGTTCCAAAGAGGTTCAGTGGAAGAATTCTCACCTTCCATGTAGGAGTCTTAGGTTTGATTCCATGTCAATACACCTCATGTGCAGCCACAAGTCCTGTTGGGGAAGGCTTGTGTGTTGTTATGATGCTAAGCAGGTTTCAATGGAGCTTCCAGAGGAAAATGAACTAAGAGGAAAGGCCTGGCAATCTACTTCCAAAGATCAATCAATGAACTTCCTAGGCATCACAAAAACCCTATCCACAATGGCAGTTTGCAACAACTAATCAGCAGGCAAGCCAATCTGAGAAGTCCTTGCTCAACCCCAGACTGAGATAGGGATGAAAAATGTAGCCTAAATGTTAGTTTACAGAAAAATACGATCAGGGCAATGTTTCAGGATGGTAATTCTTATACTCACAAGCTCCTGGCAGCAGCATTTTGAGATACCAGAAATAACTTTGTTGTGGTACGCAGGCAGTCCATGGTTTACGACTTACAGACAACTCTTACGTGACCTTTAATATTATGTAAATTTACCCTCACTTTGAAACAATTGAACTAATCCCTACCAAAGTGCAAACCCACTGCCATCAAATCAATTCCAACTCATAGCAACCCTATAAGACAGAGCAGAAACTGCCCCATAAGGTTTCCAAGACTATAGACTGTAAATCATTACAGAAGCAGACTACTTCATCATTCTCCCATGAGGTGCCTGGTGGGTTAAATCCACCAAACTTTTGGTCAGCAGCTGAATGTTTAACCGCTATGGCACAAGAGCTCCTTGAACCAGCCCCTACTTGTGACAAATTCTTCATCACAATCACCTTCATTTGTTGCAAATGCAGCTTTTAAATCATTGAATGTCTTCAAGCTTTTTTTTTTTTTATTGTGATTTGGGTGAAAGTTTACAGAGCAAATTCACTTTTCACACCGCAGTTCACATACACTTTGTCTAATGACTTTGACTACAATTTACTACAATGCGACAGCTCCCCTCCCACTTCCCCCCCTCCATAGTTACCTCTTCCCTGTGTCCATCCCTCCATGCTCTCCTGCCCCGAGTGATGTCCCTGTGCATACACAGTCGTTCTATTCTCCCATGAGTTTTCTTTCCAAGGAGTGTATCTACCTAGTATAAATGTTCACCTCATATGCCTGTCTTTCGTTTGTCTGGGAACCACAGGAGTGGATTCAATGCCACAGCTGAAGGGCAACTAGGGGCTATAGTCTCAGTGGTTCCATAAGGCTCTATTAGACCAGCACACCTAGTCCTCCCCTTTTTTCTTTTTTTCAAATGATTTTGAGTTTTGTTCCACATGGTTCTCACACTCTATCTAGATCCCTCTCCAAGTGGTTGACAACAGTAGTCAGGCCCCATCTAGTCCTTCTGGTCTCATAGTCATATAGGCTGAGGACTGCATGGTGTACCAGTCACTAGGACTAATTGTTTTCATGAATCTTTGGTTTTCTTCGTTCTTCTTTGCTCTGGATGAGGAGAGACCCATCTTTGCATCTAGTTGGCTGCTTGCAAGCTTTTAAGATCCCAGTCATTACTCACCAAAGTGGGATGTAGAACAAAGTTTTATGTAGTATGTTATGCCAACTGAGCCTGATGTCCCCTGTGACAATGGTCCTGAGGCCACAGGTTCAACTACTCACTCCCTCTGGGTAGCTGGGTGTGAACAAGAAGTGACTACAACATTGTCTCTTGTCAGCTCTACTATATACCTGGGGATTCTTACAGAACATAGCAATACACTTGTAGAAACATTGTCTACCAACCCAATACATGGTCTTGAGCACACTCCCCCCTGTATAGACGTACCTAATAGTTCAGCCTGTCCGCCCATCTATCCACCCGTATATCCATTTTCAAGCTTCTTTCTTACACTAAAGTAAGGCTACCTAAGAACTTTATGCACCTGGTCCAATTTACCTAATTCAACTTAAAGATATACTTAGGAACAAACATACATATTTGTCACCTGGAGACAGTGTATACTTATCTGGTAAATGTTTACACAAATATATACTGAACCTCTATCTACTAATAGAGTCACCATGAGACAGAATTATCCACTAATGATGAACACATGGATATTTGATATCTATGTTGATGATTCAATTCACAAATTAGTGGTTTCATTAAGCAATAGTTACTGTCTTTGTAAGTAATGTATAAGTGCTTTCAGGATATAAATGTTTAAAGTAAAAAACCTGGGAAGGAAATACTGTCTTTGTTTTCTCCTTTGTTCCAAATTTTAATTTATTGGGATCCTAATAAAGAGTTAGGGAGCTCTGGTAGTATAGTGCCTAAGGCACTTGACTGCTAACCAGAAGGCTGGCAGTTCAAACCCACCAGCTACTCCTTGGAAGGAAGATGGGGCAATCTACTTCCATAGTGATACTGCCTCGGAAACCCAAGGAGGGGTCACTATGAGTCAAGTCCGACTTGACGGCACATAACAACAACCACAACAATAAACAGTTAACATTTTCTTAGGGTGAAAGAGAAGTAACAAGGAAGCTGGAGCTATCAGCTAACTGACTACAAGTAGTCAGTAACTAGAATGGATATGCAGTATATACAATCAAACAATAAGCAGTTATCTATTGAGTTTCAATATTAATCTCTATGAAACTTCCCAGGTGCCTCCTTCCTTGATAGGAAAAGAGACAATATGGTGGACCTTCTATACTCATGCTATACCCAGCCCTGTCTGCCCTCACTTGCTCAATGATCGGCATCTTTCATTTCTGGCTCGAGTTGCAGAGTAAATAAGATGCAGGTGTTGTATTAGAGTCTGCTTACTAAGCAGAATGAAAGGGAAGAAGGAAAATTCAACTCCACATGTGCAAGGGAAGCTAGTGGTTCCCTAGGGAGAGAGAAAGCCCTGGCCAGCATTTGTGTAGGCAGAGCTGTGTTAGGTGAAATATTTCATTAATATGTGTTGGCATGTAAACAAGTGGGCGATTAATATACTATTAACATCAAATTACTAACCCAAGGGAACCAAGATAAAGGGAGGTGAACCCCTTTCCCTTACTGACAGGATCCTCAAAAGAATATAGTCTTCATCATTTTCATCTGTGTATCTAAATTATTTTTTATTAATGTATAACTGGACAAATATAGTCCCCTCAGGTATTTTATTTACTACAGTTAGGCTACATAGCATTCAGGAATATTGCTCACCTGGGATATTTTCTAGCATATAGCTCATAAAGGTCTACCCTCCTTACGAACTGACTTCATGCATCCTCTAATGAGATGTGGGGGAAGGATGCACCTCAACTATGTAGCGTTGTTGCCAAAAATGTTTACCTTGATTAAATAGCCAGGGAACATCAGACAAATTCAGAATGTGAGACCCTGTGCAAGGAAATGCCTGGACTTTTTTTTTTTTTTTTTTAAAGTCAATGTCATCAAAGACAAGGAAGGGAGAGAGGAAGGAAAAGAGATAAGGAAGTGAGGAGAAAGTAATGAAGGGAAGGAGGGAGGAATGAAGGGAGGAAGGACTGAATAAAGAAAAGCATATTAAAGAAGACTAAAAGAGCATGTCAACCAAATTCAATGTATGAACTCTGATTAAAGAGTTATAAAGGACATTGTAATAGGGAGACTTTGAATATGAATTTTATATTTTATAATATTGACATTAAATTTCTTTGGTGTGTGTCTGGGTTCTCTGGTGCTGCTATAAGAGAAATACCACAAATAGATGGCTTTTACAAACAGGAATTTATTCCCTTACAGTTTAGGAGGCTACAAGTCCAAATTCAGAGTGCTGGCTCTAGGGCCTGTGTAAAGGTCCCTCAAACCCGGGCTTCAGCTCTGTCTCCTGTTCTAGGCCACTAGAGCCGGAGGCTTTTTCATGCAGCTGCTGGCTGCTAAGACTGATGAACCCAAGATCAATGGGTAAAATGGCACAGTCCCAAGATCAGCAGGCAAAGAAGACTGCAGGTTCAAGTCCAGAAACAATCCCAAGATTGTCAGCAACATGGCAGGCCACTGAGATGAAGACTCTGCCAAATTCAAGGTCCAGATGTGCCAAAAGTTTTAGACCATTCTCAACGCTTCCCCATATATACTGGAAACAGGCCACACCCTCAAGGCAACTAATTTGCTGCTCACAGCAGATTCAACCATGGAGCTAATTCCAATGTCATCATGGGGAATAACTGCATCCAGCTGCCCTGCTACTCAAAACCACAGCCCAGCCAAATTGGCATACACAGTGTGATAAACCAAAACCAAAACCAAACTCACAGCTGTCAAGTCAAACCTAACTCATAGCAGAAACCCTCCTTGGGTTTCCGAGGTGGTATCACTACAGAAGTAGATTGCCAAACCTTCCTTCCAATGAGTGGCTGGTGGGTTTGAACCACCAGCCTTCTGGTTAGCAGTCAAATGCCTTAGGCACTATGCTACCAGAGCTCCTTACACGGTGTGATAGTAGTATTTAAATTATGTAGGAGAATATCCTTGTTCTTAGGAGATACATCCACCACTCGTCTGACAGTTGCACTGTGGTGGCTTGAGTGTTGCTGTGAGGCTGGAGGCTATGCTACCAGTACTTCAGACACCAGTAGGGTCAGCCATGTTGGACAGGTTTCAGCAGAGCTTCCAGATTAAGAAAGACTTGGAAGAAGGAAGGGACCATCCACTTCTCAAAGAATTGGCCAGTGAAAATCATATGAATAGCAGTGAAACACTGTCTGATATATTACTGGAAAACTTTATGATTAGCCCTGAAACATTGTCTGATATAGTGCTGGAAGATGAGCCCCTCAGGTCAGAAGGCACTCAAAATTCAACCAGGGAAGAGCTGCCTCCTCAAACTATAATTGACTTCAATGATGTGGTTGGAGTAAAGCTTTTGGGACCTCCATTTGCTGATGTGGCATGAATCAAAATGGGAAGAAACAGCTGCAAACATCCATTAATAATTGCAATATGGAATGTATGAATTGTGAACCTATAAAAATGGGAAGTTGTCAAAAATGAAATGGAACACATAAAGATCAATATCCTAAGCATTAGTGAGCTAAAATGACAGTTTTGGGGCCATTTTGAATCAGACAACCATTTGGTCGACTATGCCAGGAATGACAAATTGAAGAGGAATGGCATGGCATTCATCGTCACAAAGAATGTTTCAAGATCTATCCTGAACTACAACGTTGTCAGTGATAGAATAATATCCATATGCCTACAAGGAAGACCAGGAGCTCTGGTAGCATAGTGCCTAAGGCACTTGACTGCTAACCAGAAGGCTGGCCGTTCAAACCCACCAGCCATTCCTCGGAAGGAAGGTTGGGCAATCTACTTCTGTAGTGATACCGCCTCAGAAACCTAAGTAGGACTCTATGAGTCAGAGCCGACTTGACGGCACATAACAACAACAATAACACAAGGAAGACCAGGTTAATACTAAAAATCAAAATCCAAACTCACTGCTGTCTAGTTGAATCTGACTCATCGCGACCCCTCCTTGGGTTTCTTAGGGGGTATCATTATGAAGTAGATTGCCCAACCTTCCTTCCGAGGAGTGGCTGGTAGATTTGTACCACCAGACCTCTGGTTAGCAGTCAAATGTCTTAGGCACTGCGCCACCAAAGCTCCCAGGTTAATTCTACTATTATTCAAATACATACACCAAGCACCAATTTCCTCCCAAAGAGGAGGAAACTGAAGATTTTTGCCAACTTCTGCAGACTGAAATTGATGAGACATGCAATCAATATGTGTTGATTATTACTGGTGATTGGACATAGGGTTGTCCCTAGGGTTGCTATAAGTCAGAGCTGACTCAACAGCACCTGACAACAACGAGAGGAGATATGTGCTGTAATATTTAAGAATGAGGTGTTGTGATGTTTTTGACTTTCAAATGGGAGAGAGAGAGAATGTACAAAATGTTCACAATTGGTCAAAGAATATGTAGATGTTCAATGAGCAATTCAACTTCTCTGTAAGATTGATTTTTTTCCAGATGAAAAGTTAGAGAGTGAAAACTACACTCTCTTCCAGGAAATTTTTTCTTTCTCAGGCTGGCATCATGGGCAGGTCAGGTCCAGACCTGTAGGACCACTAAGAGTACCAGGCCAACCAAGAGGCAGACAGCAGGATGCAGGGCACTGAAAACACAGAATACGTTGTCTCCCCCAAGTCTACAGAGGGAAGATCACAGGGCATGAATTCCAACTACTCATCTCCACTTACTGCAGCTTCCAACAACTCCTGACCTTGAGGTAAAAGTACATGGGACCCCAGATATAACCATACAGTCCCACTTCCTGGTGATACCTGACTCAAAATGGGCCAAGAGACTACTGCTTATAATACTACTTACCTAAGATGGGTGTAAGGAGCTCTGATAGCACTGTGGTAAAGACATTGGGCTGCTAACCAAAAAGTACGTGGTTTGAATCCATCAACTACTTCACAGGAGGAAGATGATGCAATCTACTTCTGTAAAGATTCACAGATTTGGAAACCTGATGGGGGTCAATATGAGTTGGAATTGACTCAATGTCAGTGGGTTTGGTTATTGGTCTTAATATGAATAAAGGAGCCCTGGTGGTGGTACAGTTTGGTTAAAGTGCTTGGCTGCTAACTGACAGGTCACTAATTTGAACCCATCAGCCACTCCATGGGAGAACGGTGTGGCAATAGGCTTCCTTAAAGATTTACAGCCTTGGAAACCCTATGGGGCAATTCTACTCTGCCCTACAGGCTTGCTATGAGTCAGAATTGACACCATGACAGGGGGTTTTATTTGGTTTGGTCTATTCTAGAGCTTGCTCGCTATATTAAAATTATGTATATTTCTCTCTGGGTCAGTCTCTCCTCTCTTGTAGAAGATAGCAAGTGCTTTCATCTTGAGAGCTGACTGTGGTGTGGCACACAGAAGATAGTCAGTAGGTATTTGTTGAATGATTGAATGAACCATTATGTATGTACAGAGGACCAGATGGAATTGCAAAAATGGGAGGTAGAAAGGGATCTAACACATGAATCCATCAACACCTAGCACTCACATAGAAGGATTGATTTATCAGGTTAGTAGGCTGTCACCTGGCTGACAGCAGATGTCTGAAAAATCAGAAGTGAAAGGAGTCCTGTTGGTGCAGTGGTTAAGTACTTGGCTGCTAAGTGAAAAGTTGGCAATATGAACCCACCAGCTGCTCTGTGGGAGACAGAAAAGGCAGTCTGGTTCTGTAAAGATTACAGACTTGGAAATGCTATGGGGCAGTTCTTCCATGCCCTGTGTGGTCTCTATGTGTCAGAATCGACTCGACAGCAAGGAATAAGCAGAAGTGGGGAACTTTAGGCCTGACCTGAGTTAGATCCAGAAAGCATGTCTCAGCAGAAACATTGGATGGCCAGGGCCAAGTGCCAACAAAGAGTGCCAAGCACAGAAAATCCCCGGCTTTATCTTATCAGCTCCTTTTCCAATAAAACTTGTCTTTGGAGCAACACTGTCCAACAGAAATATGAGAGCCTTAAATGCAAACAACTTATGTGATTTTAAAAGTTTTAGTGTGTACATTAAAAAAAGAAAAGGAAACCAGTGAACTTAATTTTCAATATATTCGCATAACCCAATTATATTAGTTTCCTAGGGCTGCCATAATAAAGTACCAAAAAATGAGTGGCTTAAAACAACAGAAATTTATCCTCTCACAGTTCTGGAGGCCAGAAGTCTGAAATCAAGGTGTCAGCAGGGCCATGCTCTCTCTGAAGGCTTTAGGGAAAGATCCTTCCTTGCCCCTTCCTAGCTTCTGGTTGTTTCTGGCAGTCCTTGGCTTTCAGCTCTCTGCTTTAACTTTACATGGTAGTCTTCCTTCTGTGTCTCTCTGTCTCTTCTCCTCTTTTATAAGGGCCCTGCTCATATTGGATTAAGACCCACCCTATTCCAGTAAGACCTCAAGTTAATTTACAACATCTTCGAAGATCCTATTTCTAAACACTCACTCCAAAGGTTAGAATTTCAACTTATTTTATTTATTT
>NW_006921677.1:10549249-10559258 GCF_000298275.1 Orycteropus afer afer
TCAGGGGTCCAAGATTATCTTCTGTGTCTGTGTTAATTGGTTTCCCTTTTCTTTGTTGAAGAGGGTCTGTGCAATCCTTCTGCCTAGTCCGCCATCTTCCCCATTAACCTCAACTTATTTTTTGAGGAGCAATAATTCAAACCCTAACACCAATATTTTCAAAATATTATTTCAACATATGATATAGACATTATAAAAAGATATTTCACTTTCTTTTTTTTTTCAAACTAAGTCTTTCAAACCCAATGTTTATTTTACACTTAGAGCACATCTCATTTCAGACTAACCACTCAATAGCCATGTGGCCAATGCCTGCTATATTGTATACAGCAATTTTGGGGCATAATCTATATAGTGACCAGGTCTTTGAACGACTTCTTCCTGATCGAATCCTGGCCAATGACATGAAACCAGAGTGGACCTAAATCTGTAAAATGTGGGTAAACCAGAACAATAATTGGAAGGGGAAAAATTATAGATCAATACCCTGCTAGAAACTTATTCTCCCTCTTAGAACACAAGGGCAGTGTATTTGTGTGTTGCATAGCAACCAAGTGTCTTGATCAGCAGAGTAGGAAACAGCTCTGCCCCACTCAAAGATGGTGACCAACAATGCCACTTTGAATGTGTGGCACTCTCTACAACACTGGCAATTATCCAATCCTTGCATCAGGTTCCTGAAAGGACACACTACACCTCTTCTAAGTCTCCCATTCTAGAGCTTTGGCTTATAATTTTTCTTGTTCCAATGATTGTTCTACTTCCCCAAAATTTTAAATATTCAGGTCTGTTCCAATTTCACTGTGGCCCATGACTGAACCAGCTTCAAATGGTTTGAAGCCCTGATAGCAACCATGATTATACTTTACCTCCTGGTTCATCAAAAGAAAGTGAACCACGGTATAGAACAAGTCATCCACCTTGGAATGATCAGCAATTGAGTCTGAAGAGCTTTTTAGCTGTTATGATAGGTTCAAACTCTTTAACTGATGAGTGAAGACAATAAGCACAAGAAGCAATGGATTCTGAGCTTCTCTCCGGTCAATCTACCAAATAATTATGACACATCTGTACTTGGGGTATCTTTTTCTGTTTTTCCTTCCCTTATACATGTTGTATTTTGTATCCTGCTTACACAGAAGTATGAAAAAATGACAGAAACTGAGGTGTGATGTAACTTGATAATGGATTCAATAATTTAAAAAGATTTAAAATCTATGTCTTCCAACCCATGTTAGTGACTAATCTCTAATTACTATAGAAACAAAATTTTAAATTATAGAAAATAAAGACCAAACCTCAAAAGAAAAACCATGTCAGTAAAAAATACAATAATGTCTGAAAATTCTTGCTATTGTGATATATTGCCATATTCTTTTCTGTGACATTATATAAAACATATTATTTCTTTGGCTAAAGTATTCTCATACTTATTCCTTACACATATCTGTTTATATTTTGTTCTCTGTGTTACTGAACTTTCTCCACGTAACTATTCAGACAGTCAATATTTGGCCATCCATTTAAGAATTAGTTTTGCACCTATAGTTTATTTAATAAGTAGTTCCTGTCTTTCTGAAGTTGATAGTTGACCAGAAACAACCAGAGTTAAGGCAAGAAATCACAAATTAGGTCTGGCATAATTCTTGGCTTCTTTTTGCCAGGCCACCATAGCCTTTGAAGAAATTCAAGGTGATTGAGAGCTGACTAGCCTGCTCCACCTCTCTATTGTTGTTATTGCCATTAGGTGCTGGTCAAGTTGATTTCATAGCAACCCCACATAACAGAATAGAACTTCCCTGTAGGAAGGAAGACTGGGCAATCTACTTCCATAGAGATACCACCTCAGAAAACCAAGGAGGGGTCGCTATGAGTCGAAAACAACTTGATGGTAGTGAGTTTGGTTTTTTGGTTTTAGTAGGGTTTTCTTAGCTATAATCTTTATAGAAGCAGATTGCCAGGTCTTTCTCCCATGGAACCACTTAGCAGGTTTGAACCACCAACCTTTTGGTTAGCAGCTAAGCACCTAACTGTTGTGCCACCAGGGTTCCTTTGCACCTCTCTACCAGAATATAAACAAAGCAAGCCTTAGACCACATTTTGCCTCACATTTATTAAGCAAATATTTATTACCCTGCAGGCCCACACAGTTTAGATAACCAATTGAAAAGTTTGATAAAGTCTCAGTTTGTTGCCTGTTTAGGAGCTCAAGTACCATCTTACATGAAGAGATGATTCCAGATTGGAATATATTCCAGGGACAGAATTCTGTTGGTATCAGGCAACAAAAATTTTTCTAGAACAATGTCCAGAAAAAGGATCATAGGGGTCATCCTTAAGGGTAAATCTACAAGCCTCCGTAGATTTTCACAAGGGTGAAGGAGCTCTGGTGCCATGATGCGTAAGGCATTTGAATGCAAACCAGAAGGTCAGTGGTTCAAACTCACCAGCTGCTCCACAGAGAAAGATGAGATACTCTACTTCTGTAGAGATTTACAGCCTTGGGAACCCAGTGGGGGTTTTTATAAGTCAGAATAGACTCAGTGGCAGTGGGGCTTATTTTTGGTACACAAGGGTAAGGATTTCTAAAATAGTTTAGCCAATCTACATGTCTTGAACTCCTTTAATTTCACTAATGAGGACTTACAGATGTTTGATTCAACATCCTAGTCAACAACCCATTGTTTTCACCATTTAAACTTTGTTTCTAGTGTTTGGATACTATTAATTAGCCAAGTGTGAAGAGTTGACCAAGAACAGATAACACAAACACTTGTAGCAGCTGCCTTTGGACTCTGGCCTTCCTGGTATGTTAGCCAATCACACCTGTTTAAATGGTGACCCTTAAGCTTTGTTGTTGTTAGTTATTCCTACCCCTAACGACCTGTTATATAGTAGAATGAAACATTCATTGCCCAGTCCTGTGCCATGCTCACAATTGTTGCTATGTTTGAGACTATTGTTGCAGCTACTGTGCCAATCCATCTCATTGAGGTCTCCCTCTTTGTCACTCACCTTCTACTTTACCAAACGTGATGTCTTTCTCCAGTAATTGGGCTAACTGGCACAATTTCTCAAGGTATCTACTGAAGTATTTTGAAGTAAATTGTAGACATTGTAACATACTGTGTATTAGGAAAGGGGAAGGAATGGATACTAAGGGAAAGCTGAACAAAGGGATTTAGTCTGGGAGGTCATGGAATTCCTCTCTGAGGAAACATTTGAACTGACTGAAGGATGAGTAGAAATTAGCCAGGGGATGGAGGAAGAAGTCTGAGGTGGGGAGGGTTAGGAGGACCCAGAGATAGAATTCAGTGATTAAATGGCCTTGAATGTGAGGCAGGAGAAGGAATCAAGGTGGTTTCCCAGGTTTCACAGAGGATAGAGTGTCCCCTGTCCCTTTCCTCCATTAATGCTGTTGGTGTTTGTCTCTTCCACAAAACCAGGACCCAGGGCGTTAACTATCTCCATAGAGTCAATTCCAACTCATAGAAACCCTATAGGACAGAGTAGAATTGCCCCATAGGGTTTCCAAGGCTATAAATCTTTACAGAAGCACACTGCCTCATTTTTCTCCCATGGAGCAGCTGGTGGGGTAAGAACCACTGGCCTTTTGTTTAGTAGCCCAAAGCTTTAAACACAGCACCACCAGAGCTTCTTATTTCATTTCAAGGGCCTAAAAATATCCCCCCATTATTTATTAAAGTAAATGAATACCAAGGAGAAAAGTAAGTTTTTGAAATACATTTAAATTTTGTATGATTTAGTATCTGAACTACTTTTTAAACTCATTCACCACCCATCTTTGACTTCCAAAAATGATGCCATTGGTTATTGGATGGAGTGCAGTTTTGAAACCAAAATCTATTACACAGAAAAACTGCATCTGGTATTTCTTTTCCTCAAAGATTTCAGCACAATGATCAATTTCCCACTGCAGTGGGATGAGGGCTTCATGGGTAGGAAGGCCTGTAATTACTTACAGGACAGTTTGCCTTCCTATTTAGGCCATAATGACAAAGGGGGCCAGATTCGCACAATGGGCTGATACTGCTTCTGGGCCTCTTAGATCAATGGTCTGAAATGCCCTCTGTGGTCTGCCTACTTGAGATAGTGTTCAATAGTTGTTCATGTCTTTTATTTTGCTTTACAAAATCAATAAGCATGGGGACAGATGGGAATCAATATACCAGTTGTCATACACTTGAAGAAAGCTGGTGACTTCAACTGAAATGGCCTGTGTTTCTAAATGAGAGATACTACATACAAAGCCACTTCTGATTAACCATAAAGTGACAAGAAGAATTTGCTTGTTAAAATACAGATTACTGGGCCCTATCCACAGAATTTGTGATTCAGTAGGGCTGAAGGAGTGTCAAAGAACTTGCATTTCTAACAAATAACAGTGTTGCTAATATTACAGGTCCAGAGATCACAACTGCACTTTGAAAACCACTTAAAAAAAAAAAAAAAAAGCCAAACAAAATAATCTGGAAGCATCAAGTAATATACTTATTCTCTTTTGTGCTTGCTGGCATTTTTCTTGGTTCAAAACACTCAAGAGTCCCACTTTAACTCACCTACAATATCAGTCTCCATAAGCAACTAAATCAACTGGAGGTGGTGTGGCTGGTGGTAGAGAGATGACTTATCCAGAAATCCTGGTCAGGAGATGACAGTGGAGCCCAGAAGCAGGTCAAAATGCAGATCCATCAGGTCTGGATGGAGCCTGAGATTCTGAACCTGTAACAAGAATCACAACGTCCCAGGTGACATTGATGCTGGGGGGTCACCAGACCACACTTTGAGTAGCAAAGGACTTCAGAGCACTAGGATCTGAAGCCAGGTGAAAAGGCTTGGCATTTAATACAGGATATCCATGGTAAGAGTACTGAAAACAACACCAAGCACAGCCTGGAAACCTTAAGTATTGCTGACTCCTCACAGAGCATTGACAGCTTGGGTTGATTAATGTTATGTGTCAAATTGGCTAGGCCATGACTCTCATTGGTTTGGCAGATATTATGTAATCACCCTCCATTTTGTGATCTGATGTGATTAGCCAATTAATCGGAAGGGGCATTCCCAATTGGGGATGTGGCCTGCATCCCGTATTGCAAGCAATATCCCATGTCAAGTAGATTTTTCCAGTTTTTAGATAAAGAAATTGAATAGACAGAAGACTTGTCTAAAATCATCTGAGTTAATGGTCAATGGGATCTACCTTCACTTCTTCCTCAGCTTCTGCCCACAGCATATTAACCTACTGTTTGCACATCTTTTTCCTTCTGCAGGATTTGGGCCATGTCTTAGGCTAGGTTCTCTACAGGAGTAGAGTGGCAAAGCTCACCCTTTCTTGATCCTGCATTTGCTTCATCATCCTCTGACCTCCAGTTCTTGGGATGTGAGAAGCTGCTAATTTTGGGTTAACCAGCTCTTGCTACCACATAAGCTAGCAGACTGCCACCTGACCTGCCAATTGTGGGTTCATTAGCCTCTGCTACCATGTGCATCAGAAGAAGCCTCCAGTTTGCTGTCTGACCCACAGATTTGGGACTTGCCAACCTCACAATTGTATGAGCCATTTCCTTGAAATTAATCTCTCTTTATACAGGTGTGTATTGCTTAATGTCCATAATATGTTCTGAAATAGGATGTGATGTGATTTGGACATTTTGCAAACTCTTGTATCCATGGGGCATGGAGTAGTGGTGGGGTGGCACCTGGATGCACTGGTCCAGCTGTTGCTGCCCAGGCAGCTTCCATTGATGATGCTTCACGTGAGTGCTCAGCCAGGTCCAACCCAGTTGTTGCTGGCTTCTCTGCTAAGCCAGCTGCAGGGACAACCAGCTCACTTTTAAGAACCTGCTTGGAGAAGGGATGATATGGGCCAAGGGGGCCCAGGGTACCAGAGCCAAGTCTGGGGCACTTGAGGAGAATACTTTTCCTTCAGTGCCCTACAGGGATCATATCAGGGCAAAATGTGGGGACTATACCCACTGAGTCGTGTGAGCCAAGGGAACCAGTGTTGGGAATTTGGGCCTGGGCCTCCATCACTGCAGACTTGGTGGCTTCTAGGCCACACCCAGCAGCCAGGCAGAAGTAGGGCTCCAACCTCAAAACAAAGGTCTGGCATCCTGGCACTCAGACACCTGGGTACCCAAATGGACATTAAGTGATGCATACCTATAAATTTATGCATATGCGTCACTGGATTTACTCCTGTAGAGAACCTAGCCTAAGACATGGCCTAAACCCTACAGAAGGAAAAGGATGTGCAAACAGTAGGTTAATGTGCTGTGGGCAGAAGCATGAGGAAGAAGTAAAGGTAGATCTCAATGACCATTAACTCAGATGATTTTAGGCAAATCTTCTGTCTACTCAATTTCTTTATCTAAGAATTGGAAAAATCTACTTGACATGGGATATTGCTTGCAAATGCCTTTAACAACTCCAAGACTAGGAATTTCCATCTGGATCTGGTCTTTTTTTTAGTAACTTGGGGTAATTTAATAAAAGTATGGGCCCTAAAACCTAATCCCACTCCCATCCCATCCCTGTCTGCTGCCCATCCAGTGTCACCACAGAAGCAAGGCCTGGCAATTTGCTTTCATAAAGATTACAGGGGAAAAAAAAAAAAAAAAAAAAAACCACACCTATGGAGAAGTTCTACTCTGTAACATATGGGGTCACCATGACTTTTGCTGTTGTTCAGGTTTTTTTCTTCAAGTTTGCATGAGGTAGGTGTTTCCTGAAGCACTGCAAGCTAAAACTGAGAGGCTTTGAGATTGGTTACTGTGGAAAGTGTTACTGACCAGGAAATAACAGGTGAGCAAAGCTTTCTTTCAGCAGCAGAATAGGAGCCTACACCACTTATAAAGCATCAGATTAGGCAAGATAAAGCACCGATTATTGTTACTGATGAAACTTCCTGAACTGGCCAGGGATCAAATAATTACCCAAATCGGGCATCTTTGCTCTCTAAAACATCAGGATGTGAAGAAACTGCCAAAGACTCATGGTCTTGTCAACGTTACCTGTTTTGTTCAAAGGAACAGCAACAACATCATATTTAACTTACTCAGATTAAAATAAACACATGCAAGATGGGGAATGGGTTCTGGGAAGTACACGCACATTTTACTCTCCCTTTCTCAATAAGCTTACACTGCGGAGCAGGCTTACTTGCCTCAAAACTATTGACATTTGGGGCCAGATAATTCTTTGCTGTGGGCGACTGTCCTGCACCTCATGGGAGGTTTAGCATCTTCTCTGTCTCTAACCACAAGCTGCCAATAGCACCCCCAACCCAAGTCATGACAACCACAACTGCCTCCAAATCCACTGCCATTGAGTTGATCCCGACTCCTAGTGACCTCTTAGGACAGAGCAGAACTACCCCATAGTGTTTTCATGGCTGTAAATCTTTACAGAAGCAGACTGCCTCCCATGAAGTGGGCAGTGGGTTCGAACCACTGACATTTTGGTTAGCAGCTTAATGCTTTAAGCACTGTACTACCAGAGCTCCAGACATCACCAGATGTCCCCCAGGAGACAAAATTCTCCCGATTGAGAACCGCTGCCCCAGAGTGAACTGAACATGAGATCCTGCTGTTAGCTTGTCTGTCTCAGAACCCAAGACTTTCTCATGTTGTGAGCCTCTTGCCAAACTGAACATGAGTCAAAGACATGTCTTCCACTGCTTGGTTTGTGCATGCAATGCAAACACTTAGATGGAGTGGATGGAAAAATGGGTTATGTTGGATATATTGAGAGATGCTCTTAACATGGAGACTTTCTAAAGGACTTTTTAAAAGATAGTGCTAACTATCTATTATTTTCACCTTGTGCTCTACCTTTAGACCCTAATCTCCAAGCTGGCTGCTACTCCGTTGAAATTGACCTCTGCTTCTGATGAGACTATAGGAAAGATTAACAGAGCACTCACTTCAGCAACACACACACTGAAAGTGGTGATACAGAGATTAGAATGGCCCCTGAACAAGGATGACATGCAAATTCATCAAGGGTTCTGTATTTAATTTGTGTGGAAATTATCAAATGGGAACCTAATTTGCTGGGTAAATTCCAGTGTAAACACAATAAAATATTATAAAAAAGAAAGAAAGATTGACTAAATTCAAGGACTTTTGAATATTGAAGCAGGCAAATTGACCTTTTAGAGACGGCAGGAGTTACTAGTCAAGTGAGGAATGAAACCAGGATATAGATGAAATGGGTCCATGAAATTTACATGGCAAATTAGCATGTTATGGTAAAGATAAAGCTGCTGTAACAAAGAAGCAAAAAACATGGTGCCTTTCAGAAGACAGAAGTTTATTTCTTCCTCGTGTTACACTGAGAGACTGGCTCTGTGAACCAAACCAGAGCTTTGCCATTTGCTAGCAAAGATATAGATGTGTTCCATCTTTTCACTCCACCATCTCCTGGGGTGTTGACCTGTCTGCATGGCTAAAGCCAGGTCATGAGCACCAGAAGGAGACAGACAGAGACAGGCAGAGAGAGACTGGGGGGGGGCAGTGAGAAGGAGAGAGAGAGACAGACAGACAGACAGACAGACCGACCGACCGACCAGGGCAGCAAATTCCTTTTTGAGCAAGTGAGGTGGAAGTAAGTAGCACTGCTGTTCACATTCCATTGGTGAGTGCTTAGCTGTGTGACTACATTGTGTCACACTCCTCATCACAAGGAAGGCTAGGACATGTAAACTTTAGCTACATGGCCATGTACCCAGGAAGAAAGGAGAACAGGTCTGAGGAGGAGACCAACAGTCTACCAAACTAGGAATTCAAGTTCAAAATTCTGAAGAAGTTCTAAAAGGGACCAATGGAAAATAAGGGAAAAAAAAAAAAAAAGAGCTTCTCCTCGACCTTGGGTTTTTTTTTTTTTTTTTTTTGTCAGACACCCATGCACAGAATTGAGACTTGTTCCTGGGTAGGGCTGGAGCAGGAAACAGAAATGAGTCCTTCCCCTTCCTTACCTCCTGAGCAGTCTTGGGGGTGAGTTAACCAAAGAAAGAAGACTGAAAAGGCAGAGGGTAGATCAGAGGGTGAAACAGCACCTAAAAGTCCAAAGAGAACCTGAGGGTTGCTTGCCCTGGCTGTGGGGCTTATATTTCTATGGTTCAACCTACAGCCAAGACTCCCTCACGTCCAGGTTAAGTAAGATGTCAGTCAAATTATATACCATTTTCACAGACCCCTGTTGCCTGCAGTTGGAAGCACCTGAGAGGGCAGTTAAATAAGAGAAGCATCCATTATATGACACCAGCACAAGCCAAGAGTCTGGAAGAGGGTGGATATATTAGTTTTCTACAGCTGCTGTAACCAAACCAGGTGGCTTAACACAAAAGAAATTATTGTTGTTATAAATGTACCTATCATATATTTGCCAGTTCAACTTTTACAGGTGCACAACTTATTGACATCAATTTCATTAAATGGCTGTGCAATCCTTATCTTAATCAATGTGATTTTTCATCACTGTAAACTAAAACTCAGTGCTCCATAAGTAGTAACCTCCATTTCCCTCTCCCTCCTGCCCCGGATAAACATGAATAAACTTTGATCTCTACACATTTGCCTCTTTTCCTGGTCTTGTCATTTCATATAAGTGATAAGTGAGCTCATACAATACTTGTCCTTTGTGATTGACTTACTTCACTCAGCATAATACCTTCAAGCTCCATCCTTGTAACATGAATCAAAATTTCAGTTCTGAGTAGTATATTCCACTGTATGTATGTACCACATTTTGTTCCCCTATTCATCCACTGATGGGCATTTTTGTTGTTTCCACCTTGGCAATTGTGAATAGTTTTGCAATGAACATTGGCATACATAAACCTGTTGTGTTGTTGCTTTCAAATCCCCTAGTTATATTCCTAGCAGTGGATTACTTGGTCATATGATAGTTCTATTTTCAGTTTTTTGAGGAACCACTACACTGTTTTTCACAATGCCTGCACCATTTTTTTTTTTTTTTTTTT
>NW_006921677.1:10563398-10573934 GCF_000298275.1 Orycteropus afer afer
TAACATTCAGGGTGATTATTGATAAGTTTGAATTTGTTGCTGTCATTTTGTTATGTATTTTTTCCTGGTGTCCCTGGTTTCTTTGTTCCATATTGCCTGCACCATTTTGCATTCTCACTAGAAATGGATGTTCCAATTTCTACCTATCCTTGCTAACATTTATTATTTTCTGTATTTTCATTTTTAAAATCTTAGCCATCATTTGTTGTTATGTGCCATCCAGTTGGACCCGACTCTTAGCGACCCCTCCTTGGGTTACCAAGGCAGTTCACTATGGAAGTAGATTGCCCAACCTTCCTTCTGAGGAGTGGCTGGTGGGTTTGAACCGCCAGCCTTCTGGCTAGGAGTCAAGTACCTTAGGCACTACACTACCAAAGCTCCCCTTAGCCATCATGTTGTTGTTGTTGTTATGTGCCATCAAGTTGGCCCTGACTCATAGTGACCCCTCCTTGGATTTCCGAGGCAGTATCACTACGGAAGTAGGATTGCCCAACCTTCCTTCTGAGGACTGGCTGGTGGGTTTGAACCTCTAGCCTTCTGGCTAGCAGTCAAGTGCCTTAGCCACTATGCTATCATAGTGGGAGAGAAATGGCACCTCATGGTGGTTTTGATGTTTATCTCTCTGATGGCTAATGAGGGTGAGTATCTTTTCAAGTGTATGTTGGCCACTTGAATACCATCTTTGATGAAAAGTCTATTTAAGTCCTTTGCCTATTTTTTGATTGGTCTGAAGGGAGACAAGGGCATCACTCTTTCTAAACACCCACTGACATAGAGGGTCTGAAGTGATCTTAATTATCCCACACACATAGAAAAGGGGGGCATTTCACAGATAAGGAAAAATGAGATGATTTGTTCAAGGTCATATATGAGTTTGCCACAAACTGGGTGACTTATAAGAACAGAAACTTATTGTCTTACAGTTCTGGAAGCTATGAGTCCATATTCAGGGTGTCAGCAGGGCCATGTTTTCCCTGAAAGCCCTGGGGGAAGATGCTTTCTTGTCTCTATGCAGCTTCTGGTAGCACCAGGCTTTCCTTGGCTTGCAGCTGAAGCGTAACTCCATCCTCATGTGGCTGTATTCCATTTGTTTATGTCTCTTCCCTTTTATGGGACACCACTCAAATTGGATTAGGACCGGCCCTTCTCCAGATAAACATCATGTTCACTTAACTGATTACATCTTCAAAGACTGTTTCTACACATGGTCATGTTCACAGGTACCAAGGGGTCAGGACTTCAACATCTCTTTTTTAGGACACAACTCAATCCATGATAGATCATATGTCACTGGTGATTGGATTCTTATCCAGAAATGACAACTAATTGCCCCTTAGAGGAAAAAAATAATGTTTTGTAGAGTGGATTCATAGGTTGTCCCTGCCTGTGTGGTTTCTAGTGACAATATAGATTAATTTTACTCTTATAAAACTGATCCTGTGATAACATATTGTTATGGATTGAATTGCATCCCCCACAAAGCTATACTGAATGACCCCTGGTGTTGCAATGGTTAAGCACTTGGCTGTTAACTAAGAGATTGGCAGTTTAAACCCATTCAATGGCTCAAGAGGAGAAAGAGCTGGTGGTCTGCTCTTGTAAAGATTACAGTCTAGAAAATCCTATGGGGCAGTTCCAGTCTGTCACATGGGGTTGTTTTGAGTTGGAATTGATGTGACAGCATCCTACAAGAACAAACTTACATTGAAGTCCTCACCCCTGTACCTGTAAATGTGACCCTGTTTGGGAATAGGGGTTTTCTTCTGTTATGTCAATAAGATCATTCTAGACTAGGGTGGGTCCCAAATCTAATCTCTTCTGAGTGATATCAAAGACCGATACTATGTGAGGATCCCTCTACAAGTTAAGGAATACCAAGGAAATCCTGGGACTACTGACAAGGAAGGATCCTCCCCTAGTGTTGATGCCCTAAGCTGGGCTTCTGGCCTCCAAAACTGAAACAATAAATTCTTATTCTTTAACGAGACCCGCTTGTGATATTTGTTTGAAGGTAGCACTGGGTACGTAAGACACTTACCAAATTGAAGAATCCTTCTGAATAATCTTTCTGAAAGATAAGTTGCTGGTTCTAGTGCTGAAGCTTTGAAATATGCCAGTGCTGTATTTTCTATCATTTTGAAAGCAATGAAAAATTTTTATGAGTAATATTTACATTTCTGAAATGTAAATATGAAATTTTATGAAATGTAAGATGTGTAAAGAGAAAGCATTCATTTTAGAAGAATTATGGTAGCTGGGTAGATTTTTCCACTTTTAATCTTTTATTTTCCATTACATTTATTTTTTATAAGGCAGAATATGAGGAGTATTTCATAGTTCCTAAAATAAATAGGAATTAAGAATTTGACTGAACTATGTAGTGTAATGCCTAAGGCATATGACTGCTAACCAGAAGACTGGCAGTTCAAACTCACCAGCCACCCCTTGGAAGGAAGGTTGGGCAATCTACTTCTGTAGTGATACTGTCTCAGAAACCGAAAGAGGGGTTGCCATGAGTCAGATATGACTCGACAGCAGTGGATTGGCTTATGTTATAGACCAAGGAGCTCTGATGGCACTGTGGTTAAGGCACTGGGCCACTAACCAAAAGGTCAGTGCTTCAAACCCACCAGCTGCTCTGCAGGAGAAAGATGAGTCGTTCTGCTCCTATAAGGATTTATAGCCTTGAAAACCCTATGGGGGCACTTCTACTCTTACAGACCCACCACCTATCTCTTGGTTTTTCATACTGTAGTGGCTTGCACACTGCTATGATGTTGGATACTATGACACTGGTATTTCAAACACCAGCAAGGTCACTTATAGTGGACGGGTTTCAGAAGAACTTCCAGACAACACAGACTAGGAAGAAAAGCCCGGTGTTCTATTTCTAAAAATTAGCTAGTGAAACCCTATGCTCACAACAGAATATTGTCTGATAGAGCACTGGATGGCACTCAAAATAGACAGTGGCCAAACAATGGCCTGGAGCTTGCCAACGATGGTGAACATGGCACAGGACCAGGTAAGGCTTCATTCTGTTGTACATGTGGTCACTATGAGTCAGAGCCGACTCAACAACAACATACAGAAAGCACATGAAACCTGCCAAAGCTGGAACTTGTTTAAGGCAGGAACTTGTCAGAGAAGGAAAACAAAAAATATTTTCCACTAGCAGAAAGCAATTGAAAAGCGGCAAGTGGCACCCTGTCAAGGGCAGAAAACTTGTGAGACGTGGAAAAACAATGCAGTCCCATCAAGTTCTAGCTCTCACAGGTTTCTCTGTATATTTTTCTTACAATCTCAACATTATTTGGCAATCCAATATTAGTTATTTTTATTTCTGAAAGGGAAACATTCAGTTGTTTCAGAGATTTTAAATATTTGATTAAATGCATGTCAGAATTTAAAAAAAAAAAAGAATTAGTGATAGAAAGCCATCAGAATAACAGGGTCCCTATTCCATTCTCCAGGTCCCATCCTCGGGGCTGGTTAGTGAACCTTTGTGCTGGAGCAAAAGCACCATTCAGTCAATGTTTTACATGTGTTTCCCACACGTGAACATTTGTACACGGGTTTTGGGGCTCTCCAGGAAGCTCAGTCATTAAACATGCATTTCTCATTTCTTTCTTGTCTGGCACAAAGTGGGGCTTCGTACTGGAACCCTGGGCTCCATCCACGTTGGCAAATCCAACTCTCCCACAGCTGCCCTCAGTTGCTCACTGAAGCCTAATCCAAGACAGAGCTGTCCTAGATCCTGAATGCAAGCTGTTTTGCATGGAACTGGGACGATCTGCACATCAACACAGGCTTAAGTAAAATATCCTACTGGAGACTTCTTGAACTCCACAGAAACATTAGTGGACATTGTGGGAGAATTTTTATGTTAAGAAAAGAGTACTCAACACTGAAACAAGGCCTTCAGGGCTTAGGATCCCTTATTTGTAAACTGGGCACTCTTCCCTCAATAAGTAGCCTTAGTGGTGCAGTAGTTAAGACTTAGCTGTTAATTGAAAGGTTGGCTATTCAAACCTACCCAGTGGTTCTATGGGAGAAAGATTTGGCAATCTGTTTCCATAAAGATTACACCCAAGAAAACTCTATGGGCAGCTCCACTCTGTTACATGTGGTCACCATGAGTCTAAAATTGACTTGACAGCACTCAACAACAACGATTTCCCACAGTTGCTTTGGACCCAGCATCTGCTGCTACAGGGATGGGATGAATAGAGTGTTAAAGTAAACCTCGGTCTTGTACACAAACAACACACATGCCCACAATACTGACATAACACACGCACCCAAGCTTGCTTCTGAAGCACTTCCCTCAGCACTTCCACCAATGAGACAGCAGGGGGCAGCATCGCAAAGGTTTTGTAGGACCAAGCCACCGCATCTGGGAGACCACACGCGTGGTAAAGGATTAATTGATTTTTACAACCTTCATCAAGTGCCTACAATGTGTCAGGCATTGTGCTAGGTGCTTTAGGGGGCCAGACATGAAGAAAATAGAAGTGTGGCTTCCTTCAAGACTAAGCTTTATTGAAATGCTCTTAAGAGCACAGCTCTCAAGAGTGGACAAGGTTGGGAGAGTCATTGCTTTAGATATCGTTTTGTCACTGACTAGATTTGTGATGGTAGACAAGCCACTTGGTTGGTTCTCTTCTTCTGTAACATAAAATGTTTGGTAGAGCAGTGCTATCCAATACCAATATGTGAGCTGCAAATATAAGTCACACTCGTAATTGTAGACTCTGTATTAGGTCCATTTAAAAAGTTTTCAAAGAGAAACAGGTGAAATTAATTTGAAGAATAATCTATTTAACCCAATAAATGCAAAATATAATAATTTCACTGTGTAGTGTAAAATGATTGGTATAGTTTACACCCATGTTTTGGTGTGAAGCTTTAAATTCCGATGGTGTGCGTTTTACACTTAGGACATACCTCAGATGGAACTGACCACATCGCAAAGGCTCGGTAGCTACACGTGGCCAGTGGCTGCTGTACCCACCATAGAATGAAAGCATTGAATCTAACATACTAACCTGCAGTGTATTAGAATCACCTGGGGAAACTAGTTAAAAAGAGACCAGTGACCCAAACAAGAAACAAACAGAAATCGTGCCAAGCCCCATGATATTAATTCAATTGTCGGAAAGCCTGTGCTACCACCAAAATACCAAGTCAGTCATGCCTATTTCTTTCATTTTATCAAGGGTGGTCCTTTATTCCTTTCTCTCTCTCTCTCTCTCTCTCTCTCTCTCTCTCACATACACACACACACAATGTTTGGAATCTGAAACTAGGGTATCCTCAGACATCATTTTTCACCCGAATTTATTTATTAAATTTGACTAAACTTAATTTCAGAATAGGTTTAGATTTACAGAAAAGTTGCAAAAATAGTACAGAGTTCCATAGTTGTCAACAACTATAGTTCTCACAGCTAAGGAACCAACAATGGTACTAACTAAATTCCACCTTTTATTCAGGTTTCATTAGTTTCTTTGTTTTCTAATGTCTTTTTGTTCCAGGGTCCCACTGAGAAAGGATTTTTATTCAAACACACACACACACACACACACAAACGGATAGAAGAGATAATTAGGCTATTTGTATTTCTACATTACTGGACTCTCAGCTCATGTTATGTGGGGCCGCGACTTTTAAACCCTCATGTGGAAGGTACCTCTTTGAGGCCCGAACAGTCCCCGGGAACTGCTCCATCACTTCCTCTGTGCTCCCAGGAGAACACCAAGCCCAAGGAAGGGCCCTCCTTCACTCCTGCTCTGGCTTCCTCAGATTCCTCTCTCTCCAGGCCTGTCAGAACTGGTTCCTTTGTTGATGAAGTTATAAACCAGAGCAGATGCAGCCCTTTTGTCTCAGAGGAGAACATGAATTCAACCTCTGCCCCTTCACATCCCCATACACCTACTGGACTCTGGACAGGGAGATGGGCAGGGCTTCAGGGCTCATTGCCTGTAGCCATTTCAGTGGGTGGGAACTGGAAAAGCCCTGTTGATGCCCCTTGACAGCTTTCCTGAGGGAGAACACCTGCAGACCTCCTGCCACAGGTGTCTTAGTGTGTGGCTGCTTCAGTTTCAGTAGCTGCTGGCCTCCCTGAGGGAATCAATGTAGGATGAAAATCAATCCAGGAAAACCCCATTATACTTCTTTTTGGCTCCTGTAAGGGGAGAGATCACCACCTATCTGTCAGTTTGTGGTACAACTGTGGTTTGTGTGTTGCTATGATTCTGGAAGCTATGCCACCGGTATTTCAAATACCATCAGGCTCACCCATGGTGGATTGTTTCAGCAGAGCATCTAGATGAAAACAGACTAGGAAGAAAGGCCTGGTGACCTGCTTTCAAAAAGTAGCCAACAAAAACTTTATAGGTCACAATAGAACATTGTCTGACTCATTTGCCTTAAACACGTCATCAGGAGGGGCCAATTGCTAAAGGAGAACATCATGTTTGGTGAAGTAGAGGTCCAGTGAGGGCAAGGGACAGCCTTGGTGATTTGGATTAATAGTTAAAATGATGGAGTTGAACATGCTGGTGAATGGAAGGATGACGCAGGACCAGGCAACATCTCATTCTATTGTATATAAGGTAGTCATGAGTTGGTGTCAACTCAGTGGCAACCAACTGTCTAAGGTAAGAGGGGGTGTGGAAGAGGTTAATAGAACAAAATCTATTACTTTTATACTTTTCTTTTGAGGGAATCAAAAATTAATCATTTAAAAAACCCACATGAATCCTAGTAAATGCAGCCAGGTGGGGAAGAGCTTGGAGAAAACATTGTTTTTAATTAGATAGCACTTGTTTTCCACTCCATGGAAGGAAGACTGGGCAATCTACTTCTGTAAAAAGATTTACTGCCTTGGAAACCCAATGGGGGTCACCATGAGTTGGAATCAACTCAATGGCAGTGAGTTTGGTTTGGTTTTTGGTATTTTCTAGACTTAACTATCTCATCTGCCATGGTATTGGCTGACCTTGGAAATGTCCCCATACTTTCTGAGCCTCTGTCACCTTATCTGCAAAACTGGGGGGGGGGGCACTTGCCATGCCTAGTTCACAGGGTTGTTGTAAAAAACTGGATCAGGAAACATGGCTAAAAGTTGTCAAGAACTATGAAAGATCTGAGATTTTGACCTGACTTACAAGCCAACAAGAAGCCCTGCTGGTGGAGTGGTTAAGCAGTCATATGCAAACAGAAGAGTTGCCAATTCAAACCCACCAGTTCCTCCTGGCAGAAAAGATGTGGCAGTCTGCTTCCATGAAGATCAAAACCTCATAGGGCCACTATGAATTGGAATTGTGGCTCAGGGGCAAGCCAACAAGGTAGTCTGCTACCATTTCATGGATAGTGGCATAAGACATGAGGAAGACTGTTGGATCAGAGATGAGGGCTTTATTCATAGTACCAGAATATTTTTTGCACCTGATCCCTAAAACCCGATTTGAAGAGGGCCAGGTGATGCCTACACACACAGTGGGGTACAGTAGCAGAATCCTGCTTGGAAAACTCAACTCTTTCATAATAGGTAATAACACTTTGCTTCAGAGGGAGGCATTTCTTTATTTTCCACCACTACCACTTGCCATAGAGTTGATTCCCATTCTACCCCTATGGCCTAATGTGTGTGAGTAGAACTGTGCTCCACAGGATTTTCACTGGCTGATTTTTCAGAATTAGATTGCCAGCCCTTTCTTCTGAGGCACCTCTGGCTGTACTTGAACCTCCAATCTTTTGGTTAACACCACTGAGCGACTCAGCAAACAAAAGTGTTCTTTTCTCTGGTGGGAGCCATTCTCTCTATCTTTAATTATACAGTAAAAACATCCTTGAAAATCTGTTGGAACCAAAGGCAGTTAGTGTCCCTGGTGGCAAGACACACAGAAAGGCAAGAGACTGTGAAGAACTGTCTCTCCACAAAGGTAAAGTGTAACCACAATGCATACCAAAACCAAACCAAACTCACTGCTGTCAGTTGGATCCGACTCATAGGGACCCCTCCTTGGGTTTCCGAGGCAGTATCACTACGGAAGTAGATTGCCCAACCTTCCTTCTGAGGAGGGGCTGGTGGGTTTGAATCACCCACTTTCTGGTTAGCAGTCAGATGCCTTAGGCACTAAACTACCAGAGCTCCCATGCATATATATGGTATTTTATTTTATTTATCATGACAATTTTCCTGTGCTGAGGTAAAAGGCAAACTACTATCATCATGTCCTTTATACAGATAAGAAGTCAAAGGTGTGAACAGATTAAGTAGTTTGCCTGAGGCTACCCAGCTATTTGGTGAACTTCCATATCTACCACTGAGAAATCTAGACTCCAGGCCTATGCTTTTTCTACCAAGCCCCTGGCGAGATGCTCTCTACTGTCACTCAAGCTCACTCATGCCCATTACAATTTGGAAGTCGTGATGCTCAGCAACACACAGCCATCACTGCCATAGTAACTTCTGAAGCTTCCTAGGCTGAGTTCACTTGAAAATAGGGGCTGTGCGTGCTAAAGAATGAGGCTTTGCTCGGATTATCAAAATTCTGTAGTCTGTTCTACTTGGGTGTACCAACTTGTGTGTGAGAAGGTCACTGAGGAAGTCCACAGACACTGGGAGGCATCAGGACCCATCAGGCACCTTACCTGCACTGCTGCACCTGGTGAGCTCCTGCAGTGGGCAATGAGCGAGGGAGGGAGTGTGGGCAGAGAGTAATTGGCCCTCACACCTGCACAGTCCTTGCTATTCTGCCCTCCACTGCTCCATGCCTGAGGGTTTCTTTCTATGCAATGAGGGTGGCCAAGCTCAAGAGGTCATGTAGCCTGGGGACTAGTCCTACACTGTCTCCTCTTGGGGCTTACACTCATCATGGTCTTCTTTTCCAGTCCACCGCATAACTGCTTATGAACATTAACTGAACACCTACCAACCACCAGGCACTATATTAAGGCCTTCACATGCACAACCCTATTTATGGGTGACATGCCCCAAAATGACAAAGCCTTGACTCACCCCATCTATGCTTCCAACAAAGGACATGTGAGTTATCTACACATTTTCACAAATAAAGTAGGGGTCCTAGAGCAGAACCCCTTAAAAGACTTTCTTTCCTAATACATTGCAACAAAGTACTTCAACCTACATCTAGGTAAGCTAGATCTGTGGCTTCTGTTTGCAAGAAAAAAACAGCAAGCTATTGCCATAACCAGCCCAGACTGTTCAGTGCTCAAAACAACTCTTTTCTTGGCATGGACACACGCTGCCCTCTAGTGTTTAAACACCAAGAGGATATCAGCTCTGTTCAGGATGCACAAGGGAGCCCCCTCTGTCCTGGGAAAGTGACAGAATAGAACTCAGCATTTTCCCACTCTCAAGAATGAGTCACTTCACACAACTCAAAGAATGTCATTAGTGGGGGTAGGCAAACAGGAATACACCCTAGACCAAGGATAGATTTGGCTGAAGATAATCTTACATATGCACTTGAGCTACAAAATTAGCCACATACATTACAGAAGCAACAGAAGACAGGGTTGGGGTAGCTTCTCAAAGACAACCAAACACCTTAAGAGAGAGAACCACCAGGCCTGAGGACTTGGGACCATAGTCTCGGGGAACATCATGCCGAATTGGCATAGCATAGTACATGAAAATCTTGTTCTACATCCAACTTTGGCAAGTAGCAACTGGGGTCTTGAAAGCTTTTGAGTGGCCATCTAAGATGCAACTATTGGTCTCTCCTCATCTAGAGCACAGAAGCGTGAAGAAAATCAAGGTTATCTGGAAATAGTCCAAAGATACGATGGACCACGAGGACCTCAGCTTTCACAACCCTGAGACCAGAAGAACTAGACGGTGCCTGGCTACCAACTCCAAGTGCTTGGAAAGGGATCACAACTGGAGATCCTGGATAGAGTGGGAGGAAAAATATGGAACAAAATTCACAAACACAAAAAATGAGCAGAATTACTGGTCAGACAGAGACTAGTAGAACCTCTTTGGGCCTAGAAATGGACTCACTTCCATGGAATGGCTCTCAGCCCAACAGTACAAAGACCTACATGCAGAACACCTACCCCAGGGTGATGCATCTACCTACTCTAGGGAGATACACCCCTTAGATCAACCAGCCATGAGACATCAGAGGGGCAGCATTTATACAGAGGGAAAGCTGGGCAGACAGGACTGCATAGAGAAGAAAGGCACAAGGAGGAAAGGGGAGAAGAGTTTTTTTATGGTTGGGGATGGTAATTGGGGCCGTGAAATCAAATGTGCATGGACTGTTGAATGCAAAACAAATCTGCTTTGTAAAATTGCACTCCAAACACAATAAAAATAATTTAAAAAATAAAGGAATGTATCAATGTCACTGAATTGTACATATAGATACTGTCAAATTGGTATGTTTTTTTTTGTGTGTGTGTGTATGTTGTTGTTGTTGTTATTTGCCATCGAGTCGGCCCCGACTCATAGCGACCCCTCCTTGGGTTTCCGAGGCAGTATCACTACGGAAGTAGGAA
>NW_006921677.1:10574034-10620199 GCF_000298275.1 Orycteropus afer afer
TTTGCCATCGAGTCGGCCCCGACTCATAGCGACCCCTACTTGGGTTTCCGAGGCAGTATCACTACGGAAGTAGGAATGCCCAACCTTCCTTCCGAGGAGTGGCTGGTGGGTTTGAACCGCCTGTCTTCTGGTTAGCAGTCAAGTGCCTTAGGCACTATGCTACCAGAGCTCCTGTGTGTGTGTATATTCCCCCAAAATAACAACAAAATAAAACTTTTTTTTTAAATGGTTTACTTCAGGGATACTGTTCCACCCAAACAGCAAGGGCCCCTGTGTGAAAACATTTTTGTGAGTCAGTGAGCTGTGTGGGGTTTCTGTCCACCTTCAGGGGACCCTGAGCCATGATGAGGGATGTTTTCTCTGATGGTGGCTTTTGTACACCATTTGCTAGACTGTCATCAATGAAGCCTTTTATCCCAATGCCTGATGACAAGTGTTGAAATTTGGTTGGCTTTTCCGCGTGCATTCCACAAACCCCAAATATCTTTCCTATTCTCTCCCATGTCACCATCCCTTTGGAAATCAAGTATATTTTAAGAGACATCAATGTACACTGAGGAACAAAGCAGCTCTTCATGGTAGGATTTTAGAGAAATGTCTGCATGTACAAAATCCAGAGGAAGGTTCTAATAAATTTTGGCTTTTGAAACAGGAGGATAATTTGAGTTCAATGTGACCCTCAGGTATAAGTTGAGGGTGAGGGTGGTAAGACTTTCTAAGAATGGGCTTGGATTGCTCTAGTACTAACTCTTCAGTGTAGATGCAGGACAGAGACAGAGGGTCAGGGGACAATCCTTGAGTACACGCTCTCTCCAGGAGATTCTAGATATTCCTAAAGGTTCTGACGTGAGACATTTGCAGAAAATAAAATTCATGGCTATTATGTTGTTATTGTTAGCTGCCATAAAGTTGGCCCCCAACTTATGGGGACCTCACACACAGCAGAACAAAACAATCAATCGTGAATCCGTCCATTGTGATCCAGAGTTTTCATTGGCTGGTTTTTGGAAGTAGATTTCCAAGTCTTTCTTTCTCATCTGGCTTAGCCAGACACTCTGCAGAAATCTCTTTAGCAATATATAGCAACGTGAAAACCTCCACTAACAGACGGGTGGTGGCTGTGTATGAGGTACCTTTGCCCAGAATCAAACCCAGGTCTTGTACATGGAAAGTGAGATTTAAATGTTGTTGTTGTTGTTGTTATGTGCTGTTGAGTCAGACCTGACTCATAGTGACCCCTCCTTGGGTTTCCAAGGTGGTATCACTATGGAAGTAGATTGCCCAACCTTTCTTCCAAGGAATGGCTGGTGGGTTTGAACCGCCAGCCTTCTGGTTAGCAGTCAAGTGCCTTAGGCACTATGCTACTAGAGCTTCTGAGACTTAAATAAGAGTATCCAATTCTTCTCATAAATTTATGTCTCAGTCAGCAGTTAGTGCTTTCTAACAAACAGCACAAACATTTCAGGGACAGACCACAACAAGCATTTGTTTCTCACTCATAGCCTATGGTTCAGCGGGGCAACTCTACTTCAAGGTATGGTTGGTTCTTCATGTTGGCTGGAGTGACTCTCTTGTGTGTTGCTCATTCTGGAATGAAGGCTGCCTGGGGCATGTTCTTCTCTCAGCAATGGGAGAAGCACAAGAGGGCAAGCCCAACTGTGTGAGCACATTTCAACCCTTTGCTTGAAGGCAAGCCATATGGCAAAGCCAAAATCAACGGGAAAGGTTATCTATTTGTGGTAGTTAAGGTTGTGTGTCAACTTGGCTGGACCTGGTTGAGTGGCTGGGCAGCTGGTGGTAGTTATTCCCCGTGGTAAGATTGGCAATCAACTCCATGGTGGAATCTGCCATGAGCAGCTGAGTAGCTGCTTTAGGGATGTGGTCTGTTTCCAGTATATAAGCATCATCTTTGGGAATAGTCTCTAGTTTATGGCATGCTTGAACTCTGCATGTAGCCAAGTTGTTGTTCAGCAGCCTGCCATGATCTGTGGCTCTTGGGAATTTCAATGGCCTGCCATGTGGTTTGGTAAAATGGGGGCTGTGCCATTTTATTTGTTGACCTTGGGCTTGTCAGCCTCAGCAGCCAGTAGCTGCCTGAGTGAAGAGATGCCTCTAGCTTCAGTGGGCCAGGAGCAAGAGGCAGACCTGGACCCCAACATCGAGGGCCTTTCACACAGCCCCTAGAGCCTGGAACTTTGAACTTAGACTTCTAGCCTCCCTAACTCTAAGAGAATAAACTCCTGTTTGTTCAAGCCACTCCATTTGTGGTATTTCTGTTAGAACAGCACTAGGTAACCAAATACTATTCTACCATCAGTATATGTGTTAGGGGGGCTTGGATGCTAGAGAATAAAATTTTGCTCAACAGTCATTTGAACAATCACCTGTCTAGACTTTAATGTACATTTGAATGAATTAATGGGTAGAATAAAAGAGAGTCATGTGGTCTATGTTAGTTTGGAAGAGATGTTAGGTGGTTGGCTAGCCTTACTCTATTGAGTGACTTATTGGGGATGTGCTGTTGTTGTTGGTGTAATATGCCATTGAGTGAATTTCAACTCATAACTATCCCTCCTTGGGTTTCCAAGGCAGTATCACTATGGAAGTAGATTGCCTAACCTTCCTTTGGAGGAGTGGCTGGTGGGTTTGAACCACCAGCCTTCTGGTTAGCAGTCAAGTGCCTAGTGGTTACAAAGTCCAGCCTTATTTATTGTGAGAGGAGACTATATAAGGTTTTGAATATCTTGAAATGAGGCTCATTGGAGACATTTTGGAGTTTGGCTACTATACCTTCAGCTCACTTTCAGGGGCCCTTTAAAAAAATCATCTCTTCTGTTAAAACTGAAAATAATCTGATATCGATTATTTACACAGTTTATTGAGTGGTTAGATTTCAGAGTGAATTTTAGTCATGAGTTACTTCAACCAGTATTTGAATTTTAATCTCTAATTGTAATAAAAGGCATTGCCTCATATTAAAATAATTATAGGCATTAGCTAATAGGAATAGGGCCCTCTGATGTCACATTCTGCTGACTTTATATAAAGTCAGAACTGAGGATAAACCTGCACTGGACCTTTTGAGGGTGAATGGGTTGGAAGAGGCTCCTTGGGCTATCCTGGCTTTCTTCAGTAATTGGATCTTTCCTTTGGCAAATCCCCAAAGGTGCCACCTGTCAAGAAAGCACAGGGCTAAGCCCAGGCTGTTTTTGGGGGAAGAGCAGCAACAGTGGGCAGGCATGGTAATTGTCAGTTGTGGATATTTTGATGGCTTTAATTATCAGATTCATCTGTGGTGCCATCTTTTAACCATTACAGTTATTTTTGCTTAATTGAAATCTATGATCTTAAACTTTCTGCCATACCACTGCTCATTGCAGGCCCCATTAACTCTTGGCATGAAAATGCTTTTGTCAAACTAGCTTAGGCAGTTGCACAATACACAAACCATACTGAGAGCTAGGTCTGTCATGCTTTTAGCCCAAACCATACATGAAAATGCAGACCCATTAGCTTCTTTCATATTGAATGATAGTTTTGTTCCCCTGACTACCGTCAGTTTTAACATCACCTTTAAACAAACTATATGTGTAAGACTGTACTATTCCCCTGGGATACTATTCTGGTTACCTAGTGCCGCTCTGACAAGAATACCACCAATGGGATGGCCTTAACAAACAGGAGTTTATTCTCTTACAGTTTGGAGGCTTTAAGTCCAAGTTCGAAGTGCCAGGCTCTAGGGGCTGGGTGAAAGCCCCTTAACCTTGGGGTCCAGCTCTGCCTCCTGCTCCCAGCCCACTGGAGCTAGAGGCATTCCTTCACTCAGGCAGCTGCTGGCTGCTGAGACTGAGAAGCCCAAGGTTGACAAGTAAAAAGGAACAGTCCTGAAGTTACCAAACCACATTGCAGGCCATTAATTCAAGTTCATTTTAAGTCCCAAGGTAGCAAAGCATGGCAGGCTGCTGAATGACATGGCTACATGCAGAGTCCAACCATACCGTAAGCTAGAGACCATTCCCAAGGCTTCTCCTTATATACATGAAGCAGACCACATACCCAAAGCAGCTACTGTGCTGCTTGTGGTAGATCCCACCATGGAGCTGATTGCCATTCTCATCATGGGGAATAACTGCCACCAGCTGCCCAGACACTCAACCAAGTCCAGCCAAAATGGCACAAAAATGTAACCACCACAGATACCAATTCAACCTTAGGCTCTATGTTTCAACTTAACCCAAATTAGAGTTAAAAATTGTACCAAAGTGGCCTGAACCCTTCCAGACTGCAAAACTGAGCACTTAATTTCATATAATGTCCCTCACAGATTTTGGACCATGGCTTTTTCAGGAAATTTAACAGCATGGCTACCAAAAACAAAACCAAACTCACTGCTGTTGAGTTGGTTCCGACTCACAATGACCCCTCCTTGGGTTTCTGAGGCAGTTTCTCTACAGAAGTAGATTGCCCATCTTCCTTCCGAAGAGTGGCTGATGGGTTTGAACCGCTAGTCTTCTGGTTAGCAGTCAAATGCCTTAGGAACTATGCCACCAGAGCTCCCAGCATGCCTATGGAGAATGGAAAATGTTTTTGTGTCCAAAACCTTTCTGGATTGGCTAAGGTTAGGATGATTGTCTTTTTGTGGCTATTCCTTGACAGAAAATTGACTTGAGTGAATAAGTCAAACCAACCCTCTCCCAGATAAAAATAGCAAGACTGGCATGATATGTGCCCAATATGGACACATGCATTTTATGTGGAGGATGACGATATCCAACAACTGCCAATTTGAATCTAAATGAAGTGTCCTATACCTGGGCTCTATCCTGTTTGGATGGTTGGAATATTACAGACCAATGTATTTCAGGTCATAGGAGTCTCTGTAGACACCCATTCTTACAATGAAAACCTACTGTGGTAGTTCAGGTTGGCTGTGCCATGGTTTTGAGGGGCTGGGCAGCTGGATATAATTATTTCCCATGATGAGGTTGTAATCACCTCCATGGTAAAATCTGTTGTGAGCAGCTAAGTAGTTGAAGGGAAATTACCTTCAGGGTGTGGCCTGCTTCTAGTATGTATGGAGAAGCTTTGGGAAAGGTCTCAAGGTTTTTGGCACATTTTGGATACTGCATTTGGCCAAGTCTTCATCTCTAGTTCCTGGACTTGAACTGGTGCCCTGCTGTGTTGCCTGTTCATCCTGGGATAATGCCATTTTACCTGCCCATCTTGGGTTCATCAGCCTCAGCAGCCAGCAACTGCATTAATTAGGAGAAGCCTCCAGCTCCAGGGGACCTGGAACAGGAGTCAGAGCTAAAACCCAAGGTCAAGAAGCCTTCACCCAGACCTGAGAGCTGGCACTCTGAATTCTGACTTCTAGCCTCCTAAACTGTAAAAGAATGTATTTGTTTATTAAAGTCATCCATCCATGGTATTTGTTAATAGCAGCACTAGAGAATCAAGACACCTACATTAGACTAACCCTCTAAATTTGTTGGCAAAGGACAAGAGAAGCATAAGCTATAGACTCAACCTAGGTACAGAAAATCCAGAAACTGTTTTTTCCTTCTTAAGGTAATTTATACCATGGTGAACAACTGGAGATGTGGAACTCACTATTAGAAACATCTCATACACAATGGAACAAATAGTTGCTGATGTGGCCAATGTTACGACTGCTTGTTTTAGTTACCTAGTGTCACTCGGACAGGAATATACCACAAATTGGATGGCTTGAACAAACAGGAGTTTATTCTCTTACAATTTTGGAGGCTAGAAATCTGCATTCAAAGGGTCAAGCTCTAGGGACTGGGTGAAAGCCCCTCGACCTTGGGCTCTAGCTCTGCCTCTTGCTCCTTTCCCACTAAACCTAGAGGCATTTCTTCACTCAGGTAGCTGCTGGCTGCTGAGGCAGACAAACCCAAGGTCAACAAGTGAAAAGGCACAGTCCTGATATTACCAAATCACACAGCAGGCAATTGATTAAAGTCCAGAGACACTCTCTCTCAATATCGGCAGAGCATGACAGGCTGCTGCTGAACGAAGACTTGGCTACATGAAGATTCTAAGTGTGCCAAAAAGCTAGAGACTATATAGAAAGCTTCTCCTTATATACAGGAAGCAGATCACATCCCTAAAGCAGCTACTCAGCTTCTCGTGGCAGATTCCACCACGGAGTTGATTGCCAGTCTCATCATGGGGAATAACTACCACCAGCTGCCCAGCCACACAAAACCAGGCCCAGCCAAGTTGACATATAACCTTCACTACCACATTGCTCAAGAAAAAATCATTAAATTCACTGCCTAAGTTACCTTTAGATAATATAATTGCCCTGGATTTCTTACTGACTCAGAAGGTAGAGCCTGTTCTACAGCTAATTCTTCATGCTGCACCTGGATCAGTACTTCAGAAGTAGAACATACTGTGAAAATACACCAGAAAGCCATCTGACTTCACAGGCCAAAACAAACTGGGTTTGGGTTTTCCTTTTCTGATATGTTCAGTTGGCTACCTAATGGAGTAGGTGTCTGTTATATGTATGAAAGTAACCACTAATGCTTTGACTCAGAGAAGTAATTTGATGCCCACGCTCAGGCTAATGTAGGTAGAGGCAATGGCAATCTTAAATGAATTAGAAGAATCCCAAATTTAATTCAACTGTTCAGTAAGTTCACTGGGCTTTTTGAACCACTAAGCTCTGGTAGTGTAGTGCCTAAGGCACTTGACTGCTTACCAGAAGGCTGGCTGTTCAAACCCATCAGCCACTCCTTGGAAGGAAGGTTGGGCAATCTACTTCTGTAGTGATACTGCATCAGGAAACCCAGGGAGGGGTCACTATGAGTTGGGTCCATGTTGACGGCACATAACAACAAGTGTCCTATTAACTATCCTAAGAGTTTTACAATAGCATGGTGAAGAAAAAGAAACCAAAGCTGCCTAATGGTTAGAAACACCTTGCAGAAGATGAGTTACTCCTTTGTGGGCAACATGAGACCAGCTTGCCTTGAAGATGAGAACTCCCCTATAGCAAGGTAGAAGTTAACCAATGGCAATTTAAACTAAGTCCATGCAGAAGAACTTTTCTTAAATTGATCAGAAGATGTTCAATGAAATCTCTGATCAAGAGGAGGGAAATGTGAAGGAGAAGTCCATAAAACCTGTTAATCTAAACTATATAATTGAATTAAACTCCATTCTTGTTGAATTAAATTGGTCTTTTACTTCCCTGCTTGGAACTTCATATTTACTTAGGTTAGAGGTCAACCAAACCTCTTCCAAGCTTCTGTTACTTGGAGCATGTTAATTGCTAGAAGCTATAAAAACTAAGAAGTAAATTTCTCTCTATGGAAAAAATATACTCTAAGGAAGATAATCTTGAAACAGCAACAGTCTTTTGTATAAAGTGGGCCCAAGAAATATTTCTTCATGACAAGGATGTAATAAAGAGAATTGTTTGAAAGGATTTTGGGCCAGCCTTATCTGAAGTTTCCTAGATGACTTAAAGGTTTTTTTTTTAACAAGCTGTTTTAGAGAAATGAGGCTCTGGCATCAACATGGTATTCAAATTCCTGAGGCACCTGGTTAAAGCTCTTTAAATATCCACTAGTGATGTTTCATGATCTCACCTGAAGTATATTTGATGATGATTGAAAACTTCTATAATTAGTTCCTAAAACCAATCACTGTAATAATCCTCAATACTCAATATCTAATAGCTGCCCATTCCCCACCCATATCCTCCTTGTGACCTCAACTAAAACTAACCAATCAAACAACTGTATTATAATTTCTTTGTTCCTTGGACTATATCTGTCTTTGTTAGAAGTTTTTAATTGGAGTCATCAGTTCTCACTTATGTGGGCTGCTGCACCATGTATATTTTCTTTCTTTCCCTGAATAAATTCTCTTAATCTCATTTTAAGGACTGATTTTTTTTTTTTTTTTTACATGTAATAGTTGTTTCTTGTAGAAAATATGGTTAAAATAAACAAGCAAATAAATGCCCATAATCCCAATTCCAGAGATAATCATTGTTAAAATTTGGATAGAAAAAACTTCCAGATTTGTTCTTTGTTGTTGTTGTACTATGGTGTTAACTTTTGCCCAACAAAAAGAAAATAAAAGATCTAGTTTACTTTACCTTCCTTTTCTATCTAACGTCTGAATATTTGTGTTCTTGTTTCAAAACAAACATTTACTGATAATCTGCTATGTGTCAGGAATTGTGTTAGGCCCTGTGGGTTGATGTGGCAGACACAATCTGAACCCTCAGGATGCTTGTCTTTTAGAAGGAAGGGACAGCAACAATAGGCACTTAATTACATTTGTATTAGAGTCCCTAGGTGATATAATAGGAGCTTTGGTAGCGTAGTGCCTAAGCCACTTGACTGCTAACCAGAAGGCTGGCGGTTCAAACCCACCAGCCACTCCTCGGAAGGAAGGTTGGGCAACCCACTTCCATAGTGATACCACCTCAGAAATGCAAGGAGGAGTCGCTATGAGTCAGGTCTGACTCGACGGCACATAGCAACAACAACAAGGTGATATAAATGGTTAATGGGCTCAACTGCTAACTGAAAATTTGGAGGTGTGAGAGAGGCCTTGGGAGAAAGTTCTACTGCTTACTGAAAACTTTGTCATTAAAACTGTATGGAGCACAGTTCTATTCTGACACACAAAAGATCACTATGAGTTGTGGTCGACTGGATGGCAACTATTTTTATGGTTGTTGTAACATTAGGAAAGAGCAGCAGCAGGTGCTCTGAAGCCATGTCACAGAGCTGCCTAACCCTATCTGGTCAGGTAAACAGCTGCAGTAGTGAGAGGCTAAAACTGAGACCTGCCAGGTGATGAGTAAAGAAAGGCTGATCCAGCAGGAGGCCCTGCATGTGCAGGTACTGGGAGGAATGAAGGGCTGAGAGAAGAGCTGGCTAGCCATGGAAAAACTCTAACTTGAACACTCCAGAAGAGTTCCCAAGAGTGTTCTACATGGACTGCTTGTGTGGAAATCATGTGATATACTAGTTAAAATGAAGTTTCCTCACAGCCACAGAACTGTGCTCTTCTCTTAACAAGTTTCTGGTGTTGGGATTCACCTCCAGGTTTGATAGACACAGCCCTGGTGTCCCTGCTGCTTGTATCCCTGGAATGCTGGTCCTAAAACTCTTCTTCCCTTTCATTCCAGAACCAGCAGAGTTGGCACCTCACCATGGGGAGGGGATTTTGTGGAATTGATGCACACCTGAATGAAGGAATATGATTTACCATATTTCTTCAACTGCAAAGTGTATTTTTTTTTTTTTTTTTTTTTTGCACTTTCTTAAAATTGTGATTTGGGTGAAAGTTTACAGAGCCAATTCACTTTCCATACAGCAGTTCATACTGATTACTTTGATTGCAATCCCCATAATGTAACAGCTGTCTTCCCACTTCCTGTGGTTACCTTTTCCCTGTGTCCTCTACATTTCTGCCCTCTGAGCTACCTCACTGTGCCAATACTGCCCTTCTGATCTTCCATGACTTGTTGTACCTATCTGGTATAAATGTTTCTTTTTCACAAATCAACGTCTCTGGAAACGTACCTTATAATCGAAAGCAAGTCATAATTCAATCAACAGCATTTTCTTTTTTTTTTTAAAGATGAAACAAATAATGGTGTGTCTCCTCTTGTTGCTGTCTGCTATTGAGTCTACTGTGACTCACAGCAGCCCTACATAACAAAGCAGAACTGCCCCATTGGGTTTCTTAGGCTGTAATCTTTATGGGAGCAGACTGCCAGGTCTTTTCTTTCACAGAGTAGGGAGCTGACATTTTGGTTAGCAGTTGAGAGCTTAACTATTGTGGCATCAAGGATCCTCGTATGTCTCATGTTGTAGTTGTTGTTATTTGCTGTCGAGTTGGACCCAATCCATAGCAACCCCTCCTTGGGTTTCTGAGGCAGTATCACTACAGAAGTAGATTGCCCAACCTTCCTTCTAAGGAGTAGCTGGTGGGTTTGAACTGCCAGCCTTCTGGTTAGCAGTCAAGTGCCTTAGGCACTACGCTACCAAAGCTCCCTGTGTGTCTCATAGATTTGTTGAAATCAGGTAGTTCTCACCCCCTCCCAGCCTCTTCTCAACTCAGCTCCCACTCCTCATCTTAACCCAATTCTTCTCCTCCCTCACACAGAAGACCTCACCAGAGGGGCATATTCTACTTCCTTCAGAATATTTAATGTCATATTAGTTTATATTGTGTAAACTTTGCCTACCACAATTCTACCAAACCTCCCCATCCCCATATCTCTAAATGCTTTCTTGTATCTCCTTTCTTGTATTATTGCCTTTAATCATGAAATTTCTGGTGAAATAAAGAAGAAAAATTGCTAGATAGATAAGAGACAAGTGTTGATTTGGGTGAAGGGAAAGGCAATATACCAAAAACATGTGACCAACACAATGACACTAATGAAAAGGAAGACAGAGAAGTGCATAAGAGGTACAGACAACAAAAATAAACACTTTTACATACACAATGCTGCATTATCAGTAATAACAAACATTAATCTACAGGTAGATACATAAGTAGACAGACTGAATGATCAGGTATTTCTAGGCTAGAGAGAAGATACCCATGACCATATATTAATTTGGTAGATGATATTTCTACCTACGTATTTGTATGTGCTATAGCAATGTCCATACAAATAGAATTAACAGTTGGGCAAAGTTATGACCACTTCTTGGTCACAGCCATCCACCCTGAGGGAGTGAGTTATTGGGCCTTTGGGCTCAGGACCATGGTTGCAGGGGACATCAAGCTCAATTGGCATAACATACCATACAAAAAAAATGTTCTACTTCCTACTTTGGTGAGTAGCGACTGGGGTCTTAAAAGCTTGCAAACAGTCTTCTCGGTGCAACAGTTGGCTCATCCAGAGCAAAGAAAAACAAAGAAAACCAAAAACTCATGGAAATAATTAGTCCAAGGAACTGGTAGACCATGTGTTCCTCAGCCTATATGACCCTGAGACCAGAAGAACTAAATGGTGCCTGGCTACCACTGTCAACCACTTGGAAAGGGATCAGTGCAGGAGATCCTGCATAGAGTGGGAAAACAATGTGAAAGAAAACTCAAAATCATAAAAAAAAGTACCAGGATTACTGGTTTGATAGAGCCTGATGAAACCCCCAAGACTATAGCCCCTAGTTTCCCTTCAGGCTAGAATTGCACTCACTCCTGTGGCTTCCAGCCAAACAATGTTGTTATTGTTGTTAGGTGCCATCAAGTCATCTCCAACTCATAGCAACACGAGGTACAGCAGAACGAAACACTGCCTGGTCCTGTGCCAGCCCCATGATCCTTGCTATACCTGACCCCATTGTTGTTGCCACTGTCTCAATCTATCTTATTGAGGGTCTTCCCCTTTTTCATTGACCCTCTACTTTACCAAGTATGATATCCTTCTCCAGGGAATGGTCCTTTCAAACAATAGGCAGGCATTTAGGGTGAACATTTACACTAGGTAGGTATGCTGCTTAGAATAATCAACTATGGAAGATCAGAAGGGCAGCATTTGCACAGGAAGATAGAGCTGAGGGCAGGAATTCATAGGAAAGAAGGGCACAGGGAAAATGTAACCACAGAAAGGAAATGGGAAGAGAGCTGTTAAATTATGGGGATTGCAATCAATGTCATGAAACAAAATGGCTATGAATTGCTGTATGGAAAATGAATTTGCTCTGCAAACTTTCACCCAAATCACAACTAAAAAAAAAAAAAAGTGTTCCTGGGTGTATCTTTGTCATTAATAGAGAAACCTTCATGAACAAAAGTCCCACTAAACAGGAAAGAGGGTTTATAACCTTTCCCAGCAGCTGATACTGGCTAAAATAACTAAATAGAAAGTTGGAATATTCAGCAGTAAAATCTAATACCCAGAGCCTTCCATCATCCATTTCTGGTTCACTGGTAGTCAACAGCAGGATTTTCAGGGCATCTCGGTCAAGAAGGCACTGACATAAACTCTTCCCGGGGTCTGTCTAGTGAGGATGGAGAAGGCTGGGCTGTTAGTTTTCTTGATTCTACTCTATCCCATCTCCATGGCCCACTGGCACAGTCGTCCCTCCACCCCACCCCAGTCTTATCCAGCAGTTGTCACAATCCCCACTCACCCTGGAGGTTTTCTCCTGAAGACTTCCAGGGGACACATTATGGAAACAGCCACTGGGGGCAGGTGTGACAAGGTTGCCACAGTGGAACACTGGTCGAACAAAGTCTGGTGTACCCAGAACCAAGAAACTTGGAATCCAAGTTGTCTGCCATTCAACTCTCTCCTATGCTTCCCTGTTATGAATACCAAAGGCTACCAAAGAGGCAAAGACATTTCTGTCACTTGAAGGTGGATCTCCATGCAAGCAAGAGTTTCCATGTGACAGGTCATAACATCAAACTGGAAAGGCGGTTGCTTAAAGCTGGCTCTTTTGGTCTTATGGTTGGACTGAAGCTGCTATTAGAAACTCAACTTCCCTTTGGGCAGCATATTTTGTCTTCTGTGAAACAAAATCTTCAGGGCTGACTATGAGTTCCTGTCACACAAGCTTTCCACAGAGGCACAGAGCAAGGACCACCAGCTGCACTGTGTTGCTGGTCTGTGAACATTCGTAAGCCCTGGAGCTAATACCTGAAGGCAGTTTAATGTGGCAGAGGCTCTGGCTACCAGTCAGTATCTATTGCCCCTCTCTTTATTAATAATGTAACTTTGATTTTATTCAGAATCACAGTGGTGCCTAGTTCAAAAAAAACTGTCTTTCCCAACCTCCCTTGCAGTGAGTTTGTCCATGTAACTAAGTTCTAGTTGATGGAATCATTCAGAAGAGCCTCTATAAAAGAAGCTGACTTATCTAGGAGGAGAATCTTCTTCCCATCAGCTATCTGGAAAATCTCCAAGATGGCTGCCACTCCAGGAACCATTTTGGACCATGAGTTCACCTTGAAGATAGAACTCACCATGCAAGGATGGTGGAACAGAAAGATACAGGAGTCCATGACTGCCATGAAGCCCTCAAGTGCCTACTTCAACACCTTTTAAATGAAGGAGAAATAACCTTCCATCTTGTTTAAGCCACAGCCATTTTCAATTTTCTAACATAAGCAGCTGAACCCAGTCTTCACAAATACATTTAGTATTGTAAGACTATTACCTTTAATTTCCTGACTAACTGGAGGATCATTCTCTCATCCTCCTGGGATGCTGCAAGTCAAGATGGACAGCATGGGCTTTGGAGCTGATAGAAATAGCATTGAATCCCTGCTCTACTGCTAGCTGTGTGCTACAAACAATAATTTAGTCTTTGTGTGCCTTTCATCATCTGTAAAATGGTATGCATTGAATTATTTAAGGCATATAACTTACCTGGCACACAGTAGGGGCTCAACATTAATTTCCTTGTCTTCTCCTTGCTGAACATTTTATTAAGCACTTAAAAAGAAATTCTAGTTAAATGCACATTTGGGCTCGTTTCCACACAAGCCAATCCTGCTATCATAACTAGAAATACACTGGTGGCTAGGTAAAAATATCCACACTTGAGGCAGGAGGAAGCACAGGACTGAGTGGAGGTAGCCAAGAGAAGAAATAGCAAATGAAGTCTGCCTGATCTGGAACAAAATTCCTTCAACTCAAGGGAGAGTGGGGCTCTCCAGCTGAAACAAGGAGAGAGGCCCACTGGACTTGTGAGGGTTGGTGCTTACCAAGTTTTCCATGCAGTTGTCGTCTCCAAAACACTGAGCAATGGGGTGACTGAGAGCTTTTGCAGCCTGTGAAATGTAAGCTGACCACCTGGGCATAGATCCACATGTGGGGTGCAAGCAGAAAGGCTGACTGAGTTAGTGGGACACAAATGTCTCTGAACTTAAGTGCATGTAAAAGGAATCCAAGCAGCCAAGTGGTGAGAAAAGGGGTCTATATGGCCACTGTAAATTAATGCTTAGGCTGACTTCCAGACCATAGACACTCCAGTGCTCTACCACAATGGAAGAAAAACATGTGGGGAAAATGCAATATTGTTAGTCTCTTGGCTTATCCGTAGATATAGGGAGAGGGAAAGAACCAAGATCAGTTATTGGAATGGGGAGGTGGACCACCCTGGTGAAAGAACTCATGGCTGGGCTCCCAGCAATGACCTGATCCTCAGTCTCACACATAACCATCCATGGTTTTCAAATTATTTCTCTCCTGGACTCCCCTGGCAGGGCAAAAGACTCTATAGAATTCCACTTTTGCCAAAAATAAGTCATATAATCTTAGAGTTGGAAGAAATCACCTGATTTAGTTCCATCCCTCTTCTCCACTGTATGGAGGTAAGTGTTCCAGAGAGGGTAGGAAATGTGGCCAAGGTCACAACTATTTAATGGCAGAGCCAGACCCACTGAGTTGGGTCAGAATCGTATCTCCCAATTCCCAGGCTAGTGTGTTTAATCTTATAGCATTAATTTGGTCATGTAAACTCTTTTGCAGTTGTATTTTAAATGTGGATTCAATAATCATGCAACTGAGAAGAGTCTTTACTTTAAAACCTGCCTCTTAAAATTATTTGAAATTCCAGGCTTCCAAGGGGCCCCTGGAACACTCAAGTTTTGAGACTCATACATGTGGAGAAAAGTCTGAAACAAAGAAAAAAGCCATCAAAAGAGTGGGAGAATGAAGCAGCCTAACTCACAAAGGGTTATTTTTTTTAAAGAAAAAATGTTCAGAAGCAACAACTTGTAAGTTTATTGGTCTATTTTTTGTTGTTAGCTGTCATCAAGTCAGTCCTGACTCACGGCAATGCCATGTACAATGATACAGAACACTACTTGGTTCTGTGTCATCCTCTTGGTTGATTGCTAACTGGACGGTGTTCTCTTATGATCCATAGAGTTTTCACAGGCTGATTTTTGGAAGTAGGTCACCAGACCTCTTTTCCTAGTCCATCATAGTCTGAAAGCTCCACTGAATCCTGATTGGCATCATAGCAACACACAAGCCTCCACTGACAGAGAGGTGGTGGCTATGCGTGAGGTGCATCAGGTGGGAATCGAACTTGGGTCTTCCACATGGCAGGCAAGAATTCTACCACTGAACCATCACTGCCCCTGTAGTCTGACTACAAGAAACAAATTGAGAGCATGATGGGTGAGAGCCTTTGCATCAGGTTCCAGCACTACGACACTAGAAATGGGGCAATAAATCCCTAAATGATGACCAAAAACCTACACGATGTCACAAGTATTCTCCCCCAAGGTACAGCTGTAGATTCATTTTACATGTGCCGAATGCCCTCCTGTACCAGAGGGCTTACATATATATTTCATACTTATATATTTCATACCCTTAGAGAGCAGAGGAAACAGAAGCCATGTACAAGGCCATACGGTTAGTGATGGAGCCAAAACTTGAACCCAGTCCCCGAAATGACTCTAGTCCTCTTTCCACCATATCAGCCAGTCTTTGGGGGAGACACAATAGGTGCATTAATTCCCAGAAGTAATCAGTGGAGACTCAAGGTGCAGGTACCCACGCCTATCATCTCTTCCTGCATCATCAATACCATCTGAGCTGTTCCTCTGGCAGTGTGGGGGTGGGGCTCTCCTGGGACCAGCCTTTAAAATTAACAGGGCAGCTCTTGTACCCACAGGCAAAGACAATGGACATAGGAACTTTCATGCAAAATCTTTATTTGAAACATGTGTGTTACTGAGCAGGCCAGCCACCCTGAATAGCAACAGAGTATTTACATTGTGCAGAGAATACAAAGAGCGCCTTGAAGACATTCATCTGGGCTTGGTTGTCATTTATCTACTACTTCCCTCTGCTTCTACCTTCCCTCTGCTCATTATTCTTCACTCACCCTCACTTCTCATCACCAGGTCCCCTGTGCAGCATGGGCCCAGGGCAATGACCCACAGCTGGCAACAGGCCATTCATTACCACTGGAGTCTTTCCTGGGACCCTCTCTATCTGCCTTATATGTTAATAGCATCTGAAGAAATCAGGAGCAGATAAAGTTTCTTAGAGTCTTATTTTAATAAGTTTTTTTTCAACCCCCCCCACAGGCCCAAATGCAGTGGCTAGAATTTCAGCTGACCCAGGTGGAGAGTACTTCATTGATTTTTATAATCTGTAGGTTACTGCTTTTCTCCCTGCCTGGGACAGATGGTTTTCATTTCTAATTTCTGCCATATGCTTCTTAACTTGAACTTGCCTTTGTCTCCCTCTTGCTCCAGAACAGAGAACATTACACATCTTGGCTCTGGCTGTAGGGTAGGGATGAAGGGAGGTAGGAGAGAGAAGTGCTGCTGCTTTGGCTTGACTGCAAGGCCCAGCGGAACCTGGCTTCCATGAGGCAAAGGGGATTATTTTAGGGCAAGCACTTCGTCCTCGCTCCCAGTCAAGGTATTGGGACTCACGTCTGGAAAAGCTGGACTTGTCTTTGGGTTCAGGTCTCATTTATCCGAGGCTACAGAACGAGGACTTCCCTGTCCTCTGCTGTATTAATATACACAACTGGGCAAGAGATCTTAAGTCAAACAAGCAATCTGTAGGTGCTCTGTTCACCACCTCCACACCGCTGAGAAGCCACCCAAGGAAAGCTTCAACAGGCAGGTGGGTAGACGACAATCAACTTTTCCAAGCAACCTCTATCTGAACTACCACTCCCCCACCCTCTTTTTTTTTTTTTTTTTTTTGACAAAACATGCAGGCTGGGACCATTCCTCCTTTAACATTATTTTACCATCTCCTCCTCCTTAGCCTTGGTGGGTCCCAGAGTGGACCATCCTATGCTCCTGTTAAAGGACCTCCCACCATGCATATTTTAAAGGTCATTTAGGATGTCTCTTAAATCCTGTCCTGAGTAGCAACTCTCCTCCCACAAACAGATGTACAGAATCTGCAGTTAGAAACAAAACAGAAACGCAAAAATTGCCCTGGCCTGCCATAGGCTCAGCTTAAGAAACATACTCCCTCCCCCATCCCATCTCCCATGCACAGATGGATCTGGCACAATAATGGTCCCAGACACTAAAGTAAGTGCTTACAAGAACTTAGGAAATCAGAAGTGTTTCTCTAACCTCAAATATTTATATAGAGAGAATTCTGCTGCACTGGTCTTTTTCCAAGAGATGCTACCTTGACACTTAATTGTGCATTACTCATTTTAAACAAAACAAAACAAACAGAAAATAGCCAAAACACACAAACATAATCTCTGGGGGTCACAGAAGGAAACCGTGAGTTAATATTAACTTCTATCTGTCCCTTCTGCTGAGAGCTGGGAAGTAGTCGTTTCAATAGCGGATCTGCTTTATCATTTTTGCACAGAAGCCCTATACCAAACTGCTGCCAAAATAAGTCACTTTGATGCTACAAAAAGTGGTTAAGGCCCTCATTTCAGCATCATTTGAATTTTCAACACTTGACCTTATATGAATGGCAGTCCTTCACCAACAGTACAGTGGAACAGAAAAAGTTCTACTTAGAATTTCTACATGAACCAAAACCTCAACTTGTGACCCTAGTAAGGAAAAGGAAGCCAGGGTCACAAAGTAGATCAACTTTTTAAGGACTTGGAAAAAAAAAATTCAGTTACAAACAATATGGAAAAGAATCCTAAAGATCTAATCAGGGACTGGTTCCATCTTTGGAGAGGGATTTTCTGTGGTTTGGAGAAACATTAGGTTAAAAATGATAATGATATTTGATTTTTCAGTCATTCTGAACTTGTCTTCAAAGAAAGGCAATTAGAGTCATAATACTCTCATTGCTTTTTTCTTCTTTTGTAAATCAAGAGATATAAATTCATTTCATCAGTTACTTCCTCGTAGCATTTTTGGTCCAAGTGGTCAAAACTAGAACTTTTAATTTTGTAAGTCCCAAACCATAAACACCAACTGTAATTCATATACAAGAGGAAAAAGAAATATATAACAGAAAATAGGAAAACTTTTCTTCCAGCCACAAATAATAATGGAGAGTTGTATATGTGTGGGAAATAGAAATACAACAATTAGCATTAAATTCAAAACCTCTGGGAAAGCTATTTTGATTAGAGGCTGTATTATTATCTTAGAATATGCAAGTTTAAAAATCGATATTTTAAAGTTACTTACATTTTTAAAGTCACTTCTTTTTTAACCTCAGAAAATTTATATACACATTGGAATCCAGAAATTAAGGTTACCAAAAAAACCTGTTGCTGTTGAGTCGATTCCAACTCTGTGAACCACTCTGAATTTATTTGAAGTTATCAATATTTATGCTTCTCATTTTAATTTCATAGCAAACCTCAGTCACTATGAAACTAACGTTAGAAGCATAAATATTGGTAACTGCAGATGAATTCAGAATGGCTTCAGACAGATGTGATAAAACAATAACAAAGCAGAAGAGTATCATGTTTTGGTTTTTGCTTGAGATATACATGTTGTTGTCTTGTGCCAGCAAGTTGATTCTGACTCATGGTGACCCATGTGAGACAGAGCAGACTGATCCACAGCAAGGGACCAGTGGGTTGAAACCACCAACTTTTGGTTGCCAGCTGAGGGCAATACGGTATAATTTTTTCTTCTGAGGAATAACATTAAAACTTATTTTTTTTTTATCAAAGGAAGACTTAAGATGGTATCAACAGAATTTAAGAGGGCATAAGAATAGAGCATATATATATATATATATACACACACACACACACATATAATACAGTAAAACCTATGAGAACTGGAACTCAATTGTTGTGCCATGTTTTCTGAGTCACACAGATTTTCCACCTTTGACAGGATGTTGTCTTACCACTTTTATACCACTGTTAGTGGAAAATATTTGAGCTTTCTGTCTCTGATAGGTTTCTGCCTTACACAGGTTCTGGCTTTCACAGGTTTGACTGTGGAAGTATATGTATGTATGTGTACATACATATGTATATGTATGTATATATATATTGTTGTTGTTAGGTACCATTGAGCAAGCCGGTTTTGACTCATAGTGACCCTATGTACAACAGAACGAAACTCTCCTTGGTCCTTCACCATCCGCACAATCATTGCTATGATTGAGGCCATCGTCACTGCCATTATATCAGTCCATCTTGCTGAGGATCTTTTCCTTTTTTGCTGACCCTCTACTTTACCAAGCATGATATCCTTTTCCAGGAACTGGTCCTATCCAACAACATGACCAAAGTATGAGAAACGAAGTCTGGCCATTCTCGCTTCCAAGGACCACTCTGGCTGTACTTCCTCAAAGATAGATTTGGTCATTCCTTTGGCAGTGCATGGTATATTTAATATTCTTTGCCAGTATCACAATTCAAATGCATCACTTCTGCGTTTTCCTTATTAATTATGTATGTATGTGTGTGTGTATTTTATACAAGGAGCTCTGGTGGTACAGTGCTTAAGGCATATTTCTGCTAACCATTAGGTTGGCAGTTCAAACCTGCCAGCAGCTCCACAGAAGGAAGATGGGGGAATCTACTGTAAAGATTTACTGCCTTGAAAACCCAATGGGGGTCACTATGAGTCAGAATCGACTTGATGGCAGTGAGTTTGAGTTTACATATTATACACACATACAAATACACACATATGTCTTCTTCATTTGCATTTGAAGAGCGAAGGACAACCCCACAATGACCTCCAGGTGGCTCAGCCCTCATTTCATTCTACCAGATGACTTGAATGATTAATCAACTAAAACAGAGTGACAGACCTCTTTCTTGCTAAATCATTCCTGAGAGAAAGAAAGTTTCCACCATTACTTGGCTCAGATTACTGCTGTTGTGAAAACTAGAGCCCTACTATAACTTGTCAGAAAAGCCACAATCTGCAAAGAGGTGACTATGAGTAATAGGTAAGAACCAAGGCTGCAGATAAGTGTATTTGAAAAGATTTTTCAGAATTACTTAGAGTCTGTTTTGTTTATTACAGTCCAAATACATGACGTTCTTGTGAAATAAAATCATATGATACAGATAAAAACAGGCCATGACAGCTCAGCAAGAGTTGTTTTAGGGCCAAATTACAGACCACCCAACAGTTCACATTTTAGGAATTTGAAAAGACTAAAATTAGATAAGGTGGTTTCACTAAAAGAGAGAGAGAGGAAAAAGGAAGAACGGAAGGAGGAAAGAGGAGGGAAGGAAGGATGAGAGGAAGGGAGAAAGGGAGGACAGGAGGAAGGAATGAAGGAAGGGCATTACTGAAACTTTATGAAATGTTAACTAAGAAGAATACCTTACTTAGAAGGATAAATGCATACACGTTGTGCAGATTAATGCAATATTAAACACAGTAGATTACATAGGCCTCATAATACTTTTGTAAAGGCATATATATAATGTCTCCAAGCACTTTGGAAAAATATGCAGAGACTAACTCAGGAGCATTCTAGATAAAAATACATATTTCTTTAAAGGGACAGGGCAGGGGGCAGGAAAGCAGAGTCTCGGGGCAGACCCCCACGGACATACAAGGCTGAAACTACATTTTGGTAATTATCGTTGATATGGCAGCAAAAACTGTTGTAAGGATGTTGGCTGGTTTTGAAAGGGTTATTTTCAAATATAACCTTACAGCTACATTTGTGAAAAATTCTCGTGAGCGTTTATTAACCCTACAATGTATATACTGACATCTATTTTTACAATAAAATAAAAGTCGCAGTGTTGTAAGTGCATATGGGACATAGTATATAGCAAGTGTGAACCGTCTCTGGGTTCCTTTCACACCGGGGGATACCAACTCTTTTAAATAAAATAATACTTCCTTAAAAATCTGCCACCTAACAATTGTTTACATCATAGAAAAATAGCATTTTTGTAAAAAGAAATATAGTTACTTTGTTAAAATGGTCTATTTTAAACCAGCAATTATTTCTTCATATAAAGAATTTCTAAACATCCATACAGAAAATAAAAATAGATAATACTGAGTGCAAAGCAGACAACGGCCTATTTGCAAATGATCAAAGTATTTCATTGCCAGATAAATACTCTTAGTACATTATAGTACAAGTTTTACTCTTTTAGGAACTTAAAAGATATTGCTTTTACTTTCTGATGGCAAGTTACTCATAAGTAAAGTTACTTCCAGCAGCAGAACAACAAATTGATTAGAAATGGATCATATATATTCATTCCACATTTCCCCAAAACTCAAAGTGCTGAAACACCAGGCCTGTGCCATGAAATCTGTATCTTGAGTGTGGGACACAAGCTGTGGAGGTGAGGAAGGGGAACTTATAACACTGACAATCCTTTCGAAATCATTTCACTTCAACTCCCATGTTTGAAGGTTCACACAGAACCAGATTTGCACCAAACTATATACCAACTTGGCCAAATCCATCATCTGAAAATTCTTTTCTAAATACAGGGATTAAATCTTCATGCACTAAAAACAGATGGTTTCAATGGGCTATTGCTTTATCTCCACAAAGCAATACTGAATGACTAATTTCCTAGTGGCAGTGGTGAAAGATAAATCAACACTGAACACCCACAGTTTCCAGCTTGTACGTGGGCCAGTTGGGCTGATGGACTCAAATCAGAGGAAACTCAATTAGCACACTGAAGTGGTCCCAAACGTCACTAGTATCATCTCATCACACCCTTTCCACTCGGCTAGGATCATACGAATCTGTGAAAAGTGAAAGAAGAAAAGATAAATTGTTATATATTCAACTGGTCTGTTTGTGTTTAATATTCAGATCATAACATGTTTAGGCAGTAAAATCCAAGTGTGTAAAAAAAAAGTGTCTAAAAGTTAATTTTTAAACACGTCAAAAGTCTTGTTTTCACTAGGAGTGAAAAATGATTGCTAAAAGGCTGTTTTAGAGGGCCATCGTTAGAACCCTGTGTGGTACAAACAGTTAATGTGCTCGACTGCTAACCAAAATGCTGAAGCTTCAAGTCCACCCAGAGGTGCCTTAGAAGAAAGACCTGGTGATCTAGGTCTGAAAATGCTGCCATTGAAAACCCCATGCAACATAATTCTACTCTGACACGCATGGGGTTGCCATGAGTCAGATTCGACTTCACAGCAACAGATCTGGTTCTTTTGGTATGATCATTACCCAAACACAGATGGAAAAATGTGAGTTGCTTAATATTTTGATGATCTTTTCCTGTTGCTCATAACGGAATATAATTAACTTTAAATGCAACGTGTGTAAACTGGCAGTGATGTGTTTGGCTGATGCTAACAAAGATTTTTTAAAGTTTTATTTATATTTTGGTAAACTACAATTCTAGTTGATTGAAAGCTTGTGTTAAGATTGTCCATATCTGTGACCCAATGTTGTTCCCTAGAAGGCAGGGGACCCCGAAATCTTGACTGCTAGGCAGGCAGTTAGAGACCTCCTGTCCCCAGTTTCCACAAGCCAGCAGGCAGACCACAGGGCTGGCTGCATGCCTGCAAGAATCGTCATCTAAGGCCTTCACACACACATGTATGTGTGTATATGAGTTTGGGCCACCACACTGATCCATTCTCCAGCCCATCCTGGAAAATTCCACACCATGCCCAGTTGGCCTGGACTTCCAAAATTGAATAGCATACACAAAAGAACCCTAAAGTGCTTTCCATGCTGTATTTGGTGTTCCTGCATTTGACAAAGTCTGGGTCCACAGATCTCTGGAATACAGGCAAACCTGAGGTTCAGTTACTCGCATGGTCAAAATGCTTGCCACAGCAGCAGAAAGGTTTCCTAATTTTTGAAGGGATAAGGTTTAAGAAATCTGGAAGGATGGTACAATTTAATAATTAGAGAAACAATTACCAAGCAATCTCTTCTCAAATCCATCCTGACAACCATGTGAATTCTAGTTTCTGTAGCAGTCAATGGGTCTTACCATGCCTTCCTCACACCTTTCCAATTTATCTACAGTATATTTCTAATGACTAAGACCATGTCTGGAGCACTCTGAGGCAGATGTTTTATACCAGATTGGAAAGGCAGCCTGCTCCCCGTCAAGTCTGCCTTACTGAACCAAGTGCCCATCTGTGCACAGAGGGCATAGGAGTTGGCCTTCTCCTGACATTCCACACTTAACAAAACTCCCATATAACAACATAAGACAACAGCTGAGTACTGCATTCTGTGTTCACTCAGCCTCATGGTGTGCTGACTCTCAGAGGTACCTCCTGTGAGTAAAGATGTCTTTTTCACCACAGAGAATGGGGTAGGCCAGTCAGTATTGGAGGAAATATGTGTGAAGGCTAAACTTCCGGCTAGCTGAAGGCCTGGAAGAAGCTGACCATCTATTGAGCCCCAAATTATAAAGACATGACACTGAACAGCTCACCTCTGTGGTAGGGACACTGGAGACTCCTCCATAGAATGCCCCTGTGCCCCACAGCCCCACGGGTAAAGCTAAGGGAAACCATGGTAAGAATTCTGTAGAATAACAACAGCTCCTTGTTCAGATCATGGAGGGCTAGGTCCAGGAAAATATAATGCGAGCCACCTATGTTACTTACTTTTTTCTAGTAGCCACATTAAAACAAAAGAAAGAGGTGAAATTAATTTTATTTTATTTAAGCAAATATATCCAAAGTAGTCTCATTTCAACATGTACCCAATATAAAAATTATTGATAGTTTAGATTCTTTTTTTGGGGTATGTGTGTATGTGGTGGGGTACTATATCTTTGAATTCTGAAATCTGGTGTGTATTTTATACTTATCTCCCCACAGGGTTTCCTAGGCTATAATCTTTACCAAAACAGAATGCCAAGTATTCGCTCCTGCAGAGTAGTTAGGTGGGTTTGAACCACCGACCTTTTGGTTACCAATTGAATGCTTAACCAGTGTGCCACCAGGGCTCACTTAGAGCATATTTCAATTTGGACTAGCCATATTTCAGTGCTTGGCAGCCATATGTGACTAGGGACTACTATGAGAGAGAGCATGGGTCCAGGGATAGAGTGATTACCCTGAATATTTAGAATCCTGGTTCCTGTGGGTTCTATTTAAGCTGATGACATTGCACTAAGGTCAGCCCTGGAGGGAATTTCATGTATTAATACCCTTGACAGCTATTGCCCTTGAAGATGGACAAACATCTAGACTTCAGATGGCACTATTTGGTATCATTAGGCCTTCCCAGATTTCCCTCACTTGGGGCCTGAAGCAGATAATCTCCTTATTCACCTCCTGTCATATTAAGAGGGAGTGTAACAGAGGTTGATGGAACTAGGGGGTCTGGGCAGTCAGTGCCTCTTATTACGCTTCTGAATTGGAACATAATCCATCTAGCTGAGATAGGAATTAGTTTTGAGTTGATGATTTCTTAGGCAGAGCCAAAAAGAGAGCATTAAAATGATGTTTGCTGAAATGACCATCTTGCATCTGCTATAGAGATACTTTAGTGTAACATGATACATATTATAACACAACACAAATAATAAAGTTCTAGACGTGTGTGTGTGTTTCTGGGATGAATACAGGTATACATAATATGATCTTATTTTACAGTTCCAGAACAAAATCTGAATTTAAATGGGTTCTGAATTTGGGAGCAATGAAATGGCTCCAGCACATTGAGTAAAGGGGGTAGGAGAGAAGTGGGAATGGAGATGAGGACTCTTGTCTTTCAAATTATAATGTACATCAAAAGGTAGAAAAAATTCCAAAAGTTTATCAGCAGCATAGCAACAAGGCTTTATGCTAATTCATGAAGTAATAGTGAGTCGAAAAGTTTTATTATCTTTGTCATGTGACCCATATTCCTCTGAAAATAACTAGTTTTGAATATTGAGGCCTGGTGACCATCTAGATAAAGTCCATTCTGCTATCCAACTGAGCAGCAGAATATGTAAAAACTCATCGTAAGTGGTACCCTGCTATCTAATTATTTGAGAATACCAGAGATACTCGGTCAAGTTAACCAAGGTCTGTCCTCAGGTTTTTGGTCATTTTATTGTTTATTGAGAAATGCACCTGACATATAGTCATCCATGATGAGCTCTGATAAAATGTAATCACCTCCATGATGACATCTGCTATGAGCAGCCACTAAGTTGAAAGGATGCTTCTCAGAGGTGTGGCCTGCACCCAATATATATGGGCATCTTGGCAAAGCTCTCTGGATCCTGCATCTGTCTCATCATCATCTGACCTCTGGTTCTTTAGACTTGAACCAGTGGCCTGCCATCAGGCTCTGCAAGCCAGCGGCCTGCTGCATTACCTGCCAATCTCAGGTTAATCAGCCCCTGAAGCTACATGAGTCAGGAGGAACTTCCAGCCTAGTGCATGAACCATAGACTTGGGACTTTCCAGCCTCCACAACTGCGTAAGCCATTTCCTTGAGGTAAATCTGTGTGTGTGTGTGTGTGTGTGTAAGCTTCTCTAGAGAACCCAGCCTAAGACAGGGCATCTGCAGTAGGAAGACTTGATTTTCATTGTCTATCCTTTTGTACTATTCAACTTATTTTTTAAAACCATACACAGTACTTCTTTGTCAATTATCATTTTAGAAAAACCAATGAATAAATATTTTATATTTAAAAAAAGCATGAGGCAGTGAGGAAAGGAAAAAATAATTAAAATTTCTACTTGTTAACAACTATAGCTCAAAAAATAATTATAGCAAGGTCATGGGAGAGGTGCTTTTAATGTCTGGCTAAAATTAAAATACGCATTCATTGGATGTTTTCAATTACCTACCCAACCCCATTCACATGCCAAGTGGTCAAGTTAATAATTTAAGGACAGTTTTACTGAACTGGAAATTTTATACTACAAAATACCTCCTGAAATATGTGGTCATGGACTAAGACATGGAAATATTTACAAACTGGTGTTTACTTATAGCAGGTTGTTGTTCTATTTTAAAATCCTTACAATTCTCAGGAAGAGGTAAGACTGAAGGAACCATCTTCGTCTTATAGATTAGCATCTACTGAGCCTAAATTATGAAGACATGGGGCATGGACAGCTCACCTCAGTGCTAGAGAGATGAGGAAACTCACTTTAGCAACCCACCAAGCTTAAACTAGCATTTAAAAGCAAGCACATATATTGGGGGATGGGTAGGAGGGGTAGATCATGCTTAAACCTACAACACTTTTCCTACCATAATGGTAAAGGCTTCATATTCTTAACATTCTCTTCCTTGGCAAATACCAGATCTGTCATAAAAAGGTGACCCAAGAGGACCCTGCAAATGTATTTCAGTAATGCATTTTGCATAAGGAATAGAATAACATTGGCTAACACCCCTGTGAATCACACTGTCTTTGGGAGAAAATGTAAAAAGTGCCAAAGCAGATTTCCTTGTTAAACAACAAATTTCTAGATTCTTCAAGGTATAACAACAAGTGCTCTTTTCCATCTAATTTTGAATCCTTAGATTTCAGAAAAGAAGAAAGGGTTGGGGTTGGGGGAAAGGATAGAACCAGCCTGTTGGGGGTAGCAGTGAAATGGAGAGGGGGTGGGCTCAGGAGGTGGTGGGGATTCTGGCAGCAGCTACCTAAAATGCAAATCCTGGGGCAGCAGATTTCCTTTATGAAAAAAAAAAAAAATTGCCCTTGAGTTGATTCTGACTCAAAGGAACCCCACGTGTCAGAACAGAACTGTGCTCCACAGGGTTTTCAGTGGCTTATTTTTTGGAAGTAGATAACCAAGCCTTTCTTCTGAGGGGCCTCTGGGTGGATTTGAACCTCCAATCTTAAAGTTAGCAGCCAAGCATGTTACTAAAAGTAAAGGCTTGAACTAAATGAATTAAGGTCCATGTGACTTATGATGTGGACCTTTTGACATCTATCTCAACTCTTCTCCTTATCATTTCTAGAATGAACCATTGATCAATGCCCAGCATCTGAAGAAAATGCTCAGTGCCTGCAACAGAGATGCTGGAAGGTCTGAATTCTCCCAGCCTGTCTGTATCAGAACTCAGATAGTGAAATTGTGCTTGTGGAGAATTCTCATTACTGCCAGTTGGGAAAAACTTCCTTGTGGTTTTATGAAGAAGAGTAGGCTCTAGGAATACATTCAGGTAAGAGGATGGAGAAACTGAGCTCATATCAGAAACTGACAGGCCTGCAGGATGCTGTGGCCAAAACATGTCACCTGAAATTTAGCAGTCAACACTCAGGGGACTTTAAGGAGCATAGTTGGCGGGAGAATGACCTGGAGCAGAGAGTTGAGAAACTAACTCTTAAGGTTTCACAATTGGAGTGGTAGTGAAAACAGATAATGGGGAAAAGATTTTGGAAGATGTGAATGTAAGACCCAGCATAATGGGATAGATAGTTAATTTAAGGATCTGGTGAGTCTTTTCTTATCTAGTTAATGAAGAGCAATGAGGGAGACTTGCGAGAATGCCTGTTATTTTAGGGGATATTAAAAAGCACAAATGCTACAGTCTAAAGGATTTATTAAGTTGCCTGCACTAATGTTGGAATACTTAAATGATTTAGCTCTTTATACCAAAAACCAAACTCACTGCCACTGAGTTGGCTCCGACTCATAGCGACCCCTCCTTGGGTTTCTGAGGCAGTATCACTACAGAAGTAGGATGTCCAATCTTCCTTCTGAGGAGTGGCTGGTGGGTTTGAATAAGGGCTTGAAAAGTAGTTTATATAATTTTTATAATTATATAATCATTTTCGGTACAAGATCTGAATTTTAAAGGAAGCTTCTGGATAATTCTTTGCAAAATGAGAAACCTTTTGGTGAAATAATTCAACTTTATCTTTTCTATATAAAAACAAGCAAACTCACTGCCACTGAAGTCAGATCTGACTCATAGCAACCCCTCCTTGGGTTTCCGAGGCAGTATCACTACGGAAGTAGATCACCCCATCTTCCTTCTGAGGAGTGGCTGGTGGGTTTAAACCACCAGTGTTCTGGTTAGCAGCCAAATGCCTTAGGTACTACGCCACCAGAGCTCCCCTTCTTTTCTATATAGGCAAACTTTTATTACCCACTGGCCTCATATTTTTTATGCTCTATCAGTTGCTGTTGTGTCAACTCTGACTCACAGCGACCCCATGTGTGTCAGCGTAGAACTGTGCTCCATAGGGTTTTCAGCGGTTAATTTTTTGGAAGTAGATCACCATGTCTTTCTTCTGAGTTGCCTCTGGGTGGACTTGAATCATCAACTTTTCAGTTAGCAGTCAAACACTTAACCATTTGCACTACTCCGAGGATTCCAAATTAATACTGACAGTCTGCCCTCCTGCTCAATACCTCACCTGGGCACCAGAAGTCTTGATCACTTTTCTTCCTTGCACTCTGTGCTGCCAGATGCCTGTTTTCTTCCAAAGAGATGATGCCCGTCGGGATGGAAGCCACTCTCCGTGGCAGGTCCCTGCCATTCAGAGACACAAAGGCTCTTGGCTGCTCCCCCTGGCCTCTCTCCATCTTCAGTTCCTCAGGCTCCTCCATGGAATCCGTGCTCCTGGAGCTCAGAAGCCTCATCCGGGACACAGAGTCCACCTCTCTCATTCTCATTAAGCGGTCAGGGTCTGCTCTCCTCAGTGGGGAGGCTAGTTTCTCTTGTAAACATTCAATCACTTTGGAAGTGCTTCTGTACCTTTTTTCTGAGCCTGCCACACTTGGGCTCCTCTCGATAAAATGGAACAAAGTGGATCTGAAGGGTGGTTTTGTCTCTGAGTTCTTTTGATCCAAGGACTTGGGATCCAGTGAGTTGGGCTGCGGCTCAGGGCTGGAGGCGTCACAGGTGATGGCCCCATCCGTACCTGAGTGGGCAGACACGTGGGGAGTCCATCTAGTCATGTCTCTCTCCCCTACAAAGAGAGGGCTTTCAGTCCAGCCACACTTTCTTCGGCCATAAAAGGCATCTTTTGATGCTGTGGGGCCATCTGGCTGAGCTGAGCTGGTCAGGGGTTCTTCCCTGGGTGAATCCATCCTGAAGGCACTTTCATTGGATTCAGGGTGCTGATTATGTCCTGCTCTCCTGCTGGCCCGCAGGAGGGACTCCACGGCAACCTCGATGCCCAGAATCCGTTCAGCCCTCTCTTGAAGGGACTCATTTGGGGGGATTTCTATTGCACTTGCTTTCTCGAAAGAGCCATCTAACTGGTTTGCTCTCTTCTCTTGACCCGTATGAAGCCCCACAGACCGTAAATCTGGTGCCGAGAGTCCTCGGTTTTTGTTAGAAAGATTGAGTGGAAACGCTGTCTCCCTCTCTTCTTCACTCTCAGCCTCTGGAGTGACCATTCTGCTTGGTTCCACAGAACTGATATCATTGGCAAATGCCTGCCTTTCCTGTGGCTTCCTTGGCTCAGCTGGGTAGAGTTCAGGGGCTGGTTCTGTGTCACTTAATCTAAATGCCATCATTCTTTTCATAGGACCTGGGCTGACTGCTGGCTTGCTTCTTCTAGTTCCAACCTCCTGGTTTCTCTTCTCTGTGATCCAGTTTCCATCTGCCGACCTGAACAATTCCCCTCTGCTATCTTCTGCCTGCAGGATGCCCAGGGCTGGAGGTCCAGCCTTCTGCTCCTCATTCCAGCTTTCAGACTTACTCTTCACTCTTTCTGACCTAAATCCAGGATCCTCTGGTACCAGGATCCTTGGCTGTTGCTCACTTCTCACTGCCTGGCTGTAGCCATTGAATCCAGAATTATTCCATCTGGAGTCCGTATAGTTATCCTGTTGCCCGTCTGCCTCACTTCCTTCACTGCTACCTTCACTGCTGCTATGACTGCTCTCTTTCTGTTCTTGAAGCTCCTTGTTAAAATTTTCTAACTGACTTATTAAATCCCAGGGACGACGGCTCACAGGTTTTAACAGAAACTGACCAAACAGCTGTTGACTGTTGCATGGACTAGTTGGTTCCCCCTTCGCTACCTCGTCCTTGGCTGGAGGGTTGGCTCTGTGTCCGTGGACATCCTTGTGAGACTGACTCTGGCATGCTTTGGGTGCAGGGGCCTGACTCATGCCTGAGGACGTCCTTGAGAAAGCGCTGTTGCTTGAGGGGCTGAGATACATTTGACCTTTTAAATAATGAGCATTTGCCCCCTGCTTTTGGTCACTGGGAGCTAAAGTTGTGTGCATCGGAGCACCAGAGGCAGTGGGGTCTGAGTGATCAGGAGTCAGCACTGAATCACCTGAGCCTCCTGGCTTCCCATTAGGGAGGAGCTGTGAGATTTTGGATTCTTCAGTGAAGCTAGTCTGCGTTTGCTGGTCTCTAAACTGGTGCCCTGGACAAGAGCCAGAGTATTTGAGCTCCCTGTGTCTTGCAGGGTGAATGAATCTTAGATCATTTGTTTGTTTGTCTTCTGTTTCCCTCAGATTTTGTTTTTGTAGCTCTGCTCTGCTGCCTATGCTTCCTGTGAGTGCCTGCAGCTCCAGGTCGGTGGAAGACATGCTCAGCAGACTTTGTTCTTGCAACCCTGGGCTCTTATCAAGCCCATTCTTTTTATCAGCACTCTGCTTTAAGTCATTGTTGTTCCTATCTATCTCTGGCAGATGTGATTCAGATTTAACTGGGATGGAAACCAAGCAAAACACAGTCTCGTTCTTTTTTGTCTTTGAACTTTTCTTGGTCTGGAGCCCAGTTTCAAACTTTTTGAGCTTGGTTATGGTTTCACAGGTACTCTCGGCCTGTGGGTTTAGGGAAGAAGCGTGGCCTTCGGAGTGTCCGCGTTGGGCGCCTTTCACATCAGGTCGCTGTCCTCTCACGGCACAGTTGTCTCTTTGGTCAACAATGTCACTGGGTTCTCCATCCCTGGGGACCCGGCTCAGCAGCCACTGGGGGCTGGGATCAGAAGTGGCAGGGGCCTGCTCATTCCCAGCCATGGGTGTCATGCTGTGTGCATTTAAAAAGGCACCACCAGGTTGCATTTTCCTATGAGCTGGCTCTTGGGGAGCAGCAGGCCCAGTGCTGTATAACTTATCATAAAGCTGGGTTTCATCACTGAAACCTTGGGGATGAGTTAGTTTAATATGTCGAATACGTGGATCATCAAAAGGAATGTACTGAACAGAGCTGTTGTGAGTGGTGGCGGAACAGGGGTGTTGGGGAAGCCCATGAGGAGAGTGTGGGCTTGCATTGTATTCATTCCCAGTTCCCAGGGACCCAGCAGAACGCTGGCAACTGGCACTGGTCTTCTCAGTGGGGGGCTGCTGCTGACTGCGACCCCCACACACATATCTGGGAGTTGAATCTTCCAAGTACGGGTTTGTGATGTGTGGGGAGGGCGAATGATATGATGGCGGAGGCACATAGACTGGAGGCTCCAAACTAGAGTCTGACCCACAGTGTTCCTGCCTGGGGTCACTGGTTTTGGTCAGATAGGGAACATACAAGTCGTCTGTTGGCTGGCTGTCCTGGTACTCGGTGTTTTCGACTCCTCCCCTGGACTGTTGGTGTAGCTCATAAGATGGAGGCTTGAGGGGTCTCCCAAACTTAGGCTGTGGTAAAGGAACAACGAAGCCACTCTTCTCAGTGTTCCTTGTGGATTCCAAATTTGGTGCACAATTTGGAGGATAAAGTGGCATCTTAGGAATCTGTGGTAAATGTCCATCATTTAGCGAAATGGGCATTTCCATGCAACTTAGGCTTTCAGGGGAAAGAACTTTAGGCAACGACTGGGATTTCCCTTTGTTTTGAGGATTCAATATGTGTTCTCCTGCAATGAGTGGGTATAGATCTTGAAACGTTTTCTCCCCACCACCATCAGACATCTGCCTCCCCAACTTCCTCGGCTGGTTCCAGCTTTCCTGGTTTACATTCTGCCACTTGGCAGCGCCCGACATCCTCAGCTCTTCTTCCAAAATGGCCTTTTTCGTCACATTCTCTGTCCTTGCTCCGATGTCCCATGGGCCCTCCCTCAAGTGAACAGGCCGACTGTGAGCTTGGGCCAATCCTCTGACCTCCAGGTCCTCTCGGTCCCTTGAAACCAGCAAGCCACTGTACTCCTGTCCCCTTCTTCTCTGATAGGCTTGGTCTTTCACAGTCTGCAGCTGAGAGGACCACACCAATGGTGGCTGATTATAAAATCTACAAAACAAAAAGGCACAGATGTTACATGAAGGAAAGCAGCTCACAGAAGGAACGTACTTCTCTGCTTCCGTGAGCAGCACTCCAAGTCAAACTCAGGGCAAAACCTTTTTAAAAAATTTCTCCCAACCACACAGTACTTGTCAACTTTAAGGAAAACATGTACCACTAATTATGGTTGGAAGATGGCCACGTGTTTTGCCATCAAGGACCTAGGAGTGGCAGCGGCAGGCTGACCACAAGAACATCAGAAACATTGGCTGGACTTGAGATGTCAAGGCCCTTAGAACTTTAAAATGCCCAAGGGAACAAGGGGAAGCCCTACAGCAGGGTTTCTCAAGGTGTGGTCTTGGGCTGCTTGGAGGTCTGATTAAAAATTTAGATTCCTGGCTCAGTACAGATCTACTCAACAATCTCTAGAAGTGAGGTCTGAGAGCTTGCTTTTAACAACACTGCTCTTTAGCCCACCCACTGCCATGAAGTCAATTGCTACTCATAGCGACCCTGTAGGACAGAGTAGAATTGCCCCGTAGGCTTTACAAGGTTGTAAATCTTTACAGAAGCAGACTCCCACATCTTTCCCCTGCAGAAGCTGGTAGGTTTGAACTCCTGACCTTTTGGTTGGCAGCCAAGCGCTTTTAACCATTGTGCCACCAAGGCTCTTTGCTCTATAGCAGTGGTCTTTAAACTTCAGCATGCATCAGAATCATGTTGCTAAAACCCAGATTCCTGGGTCCCATGCTCAGTTTCTGATTCACTCTAGGCCTGGCGGGGGGTGGGGAATGGGAGTGGGAGGGGATGTCATGTGCCTGAGTGGTATAAATAGTTACCATGCTGGGCTGCTAACCTAAAGATTGGAGGTTGGCGTCTACCCAGAGGTGCTGTGGAAAAAAGACCTGGTGATAGACATTAGAAAAATCAGCTATTAAAAACCCTATGGAGCATAGCTCTGCTATGACACACATGGGGTTGCCATGAGTCAGAATCACCACAGCAACTGGTTTTGTTATATTTTAGATCTGGGTGGGGCCCAAAATTTACATTTCTAATAGGTTCAAACCCACCAGCCACTCCTCGGAAGGAAGGCTGGGCAATTTATTTCCGTAGTGATGCCGCCTCAGAAACCCAAGGAGGGGTCGCTATGAGTCGGGGCTGACTCAGTGGCACATAACAACGACAACAAGTTCTCAGTTGACTCTGATGCTGTTTGTTGGGGATCACACTTGGAGAACTTTCAACGCCAATGGTTCTCAACCTTGATTACACATCAGAATCACTGGAGGAACTTCTAAAATCCTGATGCCCAGGCAGTATCTCAGATCAACTAACTGCATTATAATCTCAGAAGGGAAAGGGGGAGACTTAGGCTTCAGTATCTTCTCAAGTTACCCCAGAAATTTCTGGCTTGTGGCCAAGACCAGGAGCCACTGCTCTAGAACATTTCCTACACTTCCCTGATGAATGAATCACCCAGGACACCTGTTAAATATACATAATATCAGATCTCTTCCCCTAAAAATTCTGATTCAGTAGGTCTGGGTTAAACCAGAACCAAACTCACTGTCCTGGAGTCAGTTCCAACTCGTAACAACCCCTCCTTGGGTTTCCCAGGTGTTATCTCTATGGAAGTAGATTGCTCAGTCTTCCTTCCGAGGTGTGGCTGGTGGGTTTGAACCACCAGCCTTCTGGTTAGCAGTCAAATACCTTAGGCACCACGTCACCTGGGTTAGGGCCCAGGAATCTGTAGTTTTAAGTAGCACTCCAGGTAATTCTTATCTTCAGGTGATAAGGGAAATACAGCTAAGACCAACTTGGAGAGTGACCCAAAGGAAAGGGTGGGAGGCTCTTCCTATGGGACACAACTCTCTCTGAGACAGGAAATGGTAGCATCAAATACCAACCCAGTTCTACGTGTCTGTACAACACACAAATGGACATTAGAATTACCTTGGGAGCCCCTTTTAAACACTGATGCCCAGGTCTACCCCCAAATATTTGGATTTAATCTATCTAGTGAGGAACCCGAAGGAGCTCTGGTAGCATAGTGCATAGGGCACTTGACTGCCAACCAGAAGGCTGGTGGTTCAAACCCACCAGCCACTCCTCAGAAAGAAGGTTGGGCAATCTACTTCCGTAGTGATACTGCCTGAGAAACCCAAGGAGGGGTTGCTATGAGTCGGGTCCAACTCGACGGCACATAACAACAACAACAACAGTGAGGAACCCAAAAAACAGTATTCAAAATCTCCCCAGATGATCCTAGCATGCATCCAGCATGTAGAATTCCTGTTCTAATATAAGCAAAAAAAAAGTATCTGAACAGGTATGTAAGACTATGTAGGAGTATTAAGCTACTACTGACGAGTGACCAGAGTCTAGGACTATAACATGTTGTCGTTGTTATGTGTCATAGAATTGGACTCGACTCATAGTGACTCCTCCTTGGGTTTCCAAGATGGTATCTCTACAGAAGTAGATTGCCTAACCTTCCTTCTGAGGAGTAGCTGGTGGATTTAAACTGCCAGCCTTCTGATTAGCAGTCAAGTGCCTTAGGCACCATGCTACCAGAGCTCCTAGACTATAACACAGAAAGACAATTAACCAGAAAGAAGCTCAGGGGACTCAATTATTTTGATTAATGATGGGCTAAGCAGAAAATGTTTCAACTCTCTAACATTACTGTTTGCTTTTCAAATCTTAGATGAGATTTATATTCATGGTTGAAAAATTTAGAAACCTTAGAAAATTTAAAAAAAAAAAAAATTGCTTGTAATTTTTCTACCCAGAGATAGTTACTCCTGATATATATCTTTGTGTGTGTGTGAATATGTATTTTAAAATAGCCTTTGTATTCTACCAAAGGAGCCCTGGCGGATCAGTGGTTAAAGCGTTCAGCTGTGAACCAGCCAGCTGGCCCATGGGAGAAAAAAGTGGCAGTCCGCTTCCATGAAGATTTATATCCTTGGAAATCCTATGGGGCAGTTCTACTCTGTCTTTTAGGGTTGCTATGAGTCAGAATTGACTTGATGGTAGTAGGTATTCTAAAAGGTATTTGATTTTGTGTGAATATTTAACAACACTTTTACTACAAACAGCAACAGCTGGTACTTAAATAGCATTTACTATGTGCTAGATCTGTAAATAGGGACACATCCTTGGGTTTCTTCTATCACTACAGAAGTAGATTACTCAATCTTCCTTCTGAGCAGTGGCTGGTGGGTTTGAACCACCAGCCTTCTGGTTAGCAGTCAAATGCCTTATGCACAATGCCACCAGAGCTCCTAGATCTATACAAGGAGCCTTTCTTGCCCAGTGGTTAAGCACTTGGCTGCTAACCAGAAAGTTGGCAGTTTGAACCCACCAACTGCTACATGGGAGAAAGATGTAGCAGTCGGCTTCCATAAAGAGTTACAGCCTTGAAAACTCTATGGGGCAGTCCTACTCAGTCTTATAAGGTTGCTAAGTGTTGGAATTGACTTGATGGGGATGGGTTAGATCTATACTACAATCATGAAGATGGCACAGGACTCGGCAATGTTTCGTTCTATTATATAAACATTGCCGTGAGTTGGAGCAAAGTCAATGGCAACTAACAACAGGTCTATATTAAGTGCTTCTGCACATTAACTTCACAAGCATTCTCAGGTAGATACAACTGTCTTTCCCACATAAAGATACCGAGGCCCAAAAGTAACTTGCTAAACATTAACATTTAATGAATATTTATTTATGCTGTGTCAGGTGCTGTGCTGAGCACACCAAATGAATTATTTCATTTAAACTTTATACCACCATTGTTGTTGTTGTTGCAGTTATGTGCCGTCAATTCAGACCTGACTCATGGCAACCTTATGTCCCCCATTTTACCAATAAGGAAACTGAAGTAGAGAGGTTTTAAAACCAAGTCACACAGCTTTTAAGTAGTGGGAAAAGGATTCAAATGAAAGACATGTGAATTTAAGAGTACATTTTACTTCTTTCTATATAATTGAAAAGGGGTTCTAGTGGTGCAGTGGCTAATGCACTCAGCTAATTAAGAGGTCAGTAGTGCGAACCCACCAGCCGTTCCACAGGAGAAAGATGAGGCAGTCTGCTTCCATAAAGATTTACAGCCTTGGAAACCCTATGAGGCAGTTCTATTGTCCTAGAGGGTTGCTGTGAATCAGAACTGACTTGATGGGTTTGAGTCATGCAATGATAAAATTCCTCAAATGCGTATTTTTAATGGCTAAGTAATATTCTATACACATTTACATGATTTATTTTACTACATTACCATTATTTGACATGTATGTCAATTCCATCCTAAAACATTTTGATAGACACTATTTTTCACAAGGAATTCCTGGATAGTGCAAACGGTTAAGAGCTGGACTACTAATTGAAAGGCCTGCATTTCCTCATCACACAGTGTAGGCTGCCTTAACACTGGCCATGTTAAGAGGTCACAATTTCTTGGTTCCTGTCATCAAAATCATGTTTTGAACACTTAGGTTTTAAACACTTAGCAGAGCACTGCTTGGGTCAGGTTCTATAAAGACTGTTCAGAATAGAAAGGTTATTTTAGGAACCATTGCTCCTGGCCTCTGTGATAGTCTTGAAAATTTTCCCACATGCCTTAGGTGAGCCAACAAATTGCTGCCCAGACTGTGTGCAGCTCTGGAAGCCACTGTCCCATCCTTTAGAACTCCTCTGTGACTTTACTGCCCATTGGCAGCTGAGAAACAGTTCAGATAAATCACTTAAAAATTCTCCGCACTTACTGCCTATGAGGTCTTAGTCTCTATGCAAAGCCCAAGGACAAGACATATAAATTGCAAGTTAATTAAACATTACAGTTCTCATAACCAATTGCCACTGAGTTGATTCTGAGTCATGGTGACCCTCGTGGGTGCCAAGTAGACTGTGCTCTATAGGGTTTTCAGTAGCTAATTTTTTTGGAATAGATCTTCAGGCCTTTCTTCTGAGGCTCCTCTAGATGGACTCAAATCTCCAACCTTCTGGTTAGCAGCAAGGTGTGTTAACCATTTGTTCCACCTAGGGATACACGATTGTTATAGATTCAATTAAAGAGAAAGTAAAATAAACCATTGGGAAGTACATGGTCTCCTCTATTCTTAAGCTAATGGTGAATAGGCTTTATCACCACAGAACCTATACCCACTGCCATCGAGTCAATTCTGATTCATAGCAACTCCCACTGGGCTCCTAAGGCAGTAAATCTTTACAGAAGTAGATTGCCCCATCTTCCTTTCATGGAGCAGCTGGTGGGTTTGAACTACCAACCTTCTGGTTAGCAGTCAAATGCCTTAGGAACTGTGCCATCGGAGCTCCTTTTATTAAACACCTTTCTCACTTCTCACAGTCCTGTACATTTTTTTCCTAAAGTCCTCAGCTTAATAGAAGAAATAGCACTATTTGGCTTATGTGCATTTTCAAAACTGATATATTGGTTTCACAGTAAGCATGCAATGTGCTTAGGAGAGATGGCTGAAATCCCAAAGTGTTATTTGTCTGTTTGTGTGCTATGTGTATAATCAGAAGAAAAATAAAAAATGACATAAATAGGGCAGGAAGAATACAAGCAGACTATAAAGAGCTCCTTTCCTAGAGAAGTATGTGGTCAGTTTTCTATGGCATGAATCTATTTCCCCTCCCCAAAATGTTACACTAGTATCTTAAATTTTTCAGAACTGCCATTTATACTTACTCAAGAAGGCTAAGCATTCTGAATTAAACTTTTTTGTGTCTATTTATACTATATACCAAAATCTCAAATTAAGAAAAATACTGGCCATCTGGGAAAATTTAAATAATTAAACAATATTGTCACATTACATAGAAAACTATGAGGCATTCATCCATTTTGTACCTAGTATGAGTCAGACTCTGACACAAGGACCACACATAATAATGTTATTGGATGCCATCAAGTCAATTCGGACTCATAGTGACCCCACACAACAGAGTAGAACTATCCCATAAGGTTTCTTAAACCCAACCCAACTGTTTTTGTTACCTAGTGCCACTCTGAAAGGAATATACCACAAATGGGATGGCCTTAACAAACAGGAGTTTATACTCTTTCAGTTTGGAGGCTTTAAGTACAAGTTCAAAGTGCCAGGCTCTAGGGGCTGGGTGAAAGCCCATCAGTCTTGGGCTTCAGCTCTGCCTCCAGCTCCTGGCCCATTGAAACTAGAGGCTTTTCTTCACTCAGACAGCTGCTGGCTGCTGAGGCTGCCAAGCCCAAGGTTGACAAGTAAAAAGGCACAGTCCTGATATTACCAAATCACACGGCAGGCCATTAATTCAAGTCCATTTTAAGTCCTAAGGTTGGCAGAGCATGGCGGGGTGCTGAAACAAAGACATGGCTACATGCAGGGTTCAAGGTACCATAAGCTAGAGACCATTCCCAAAGCTGCTGCTTATATACGGGAAACAGACCACATACCCAAAGCAGCTACTCAGCTGCTTGTGGTAGAGCCCACCATGGACTTGATTGCCAGTCTCATCATGGGGAAAAACTACCACCAGCTGCCCAGCCACTCAACCAGGCCCAGCCAAGTTGACATAAAAACATAACCACCACACTAACTCACTGCAGTGGAGTCAGATCCGAGTCATAGCGACCCCTCCTTGGGTTTCTGAGGTGGCAGGGTTTCCTAGGCTGTAATGATCTTTAAGGAAGCCTAGCATCAGGTCTTTCTCCTGCAGAGTGGCTGGGCAGGTTCAAACCATCAACCTTTCAGTTCACAGTTGAGTGCTTAACCACTGCACCACTTGAGCACCTTCCACATAGTGATGCTGTTGTTGTTAGGGGCCATCGAGTCGGCTCCGACTCACAGCAACCCTATGTGCAACAGAATGAAACACTGTCCAGTCCTGTGCCAGCCTCACAATTCTTGCTATACCTGAGCCCATCACTGCAGCCACTGTGTCAGTCCATCTCGTTGAGTGCCTTCCCCTTTTTCTCTGACCCTCCACTTTGCCAAGCATGATATCCTTCTCCAGGGAATGGTCCCTTCTTACAACACGACCAAAGTAGGTGAGATGAAGTCTGGCCATTCTCTCTTCCAAGGAGCATTCCAGTTGCACTTCTTCCAGGATAGATTTGTTCATTCTTTTGGCAGTCTTTGGAAATTTCAGTATTCTTTGCCAACACCACAATTCAAAAGCATCAACTCTTCTTCGGTCTTCCTTATTCACCGTTCAGCTCTCATATGCATATGAGGCAACTGAGAATACCGTGGCTTGGGTTAGGTGCACCTTAGTCTTCACACAGACATCTTTGCTCTACAGCACTTGAAAGAGTCTTTCCAGCAGATTTGGCCAGTGCGTCGTTTAATGTCTTCACTGCTGCTTCCATTGGTGTTGCTTGTGGAACCAAGAAATAAGAAGTCCTTGATAACTGCAATCTTTTCTCCATTTACTGTGATGCTGCTCTGGTCCAGTTGTGAGGATTTTCATTTTCTTTATATTGAGGTGTAATCCATACTGCAGACTGTAGTCTATTAATCTTCATCAGTAAGTGCTTCAAGTCATCTTAACTTTCAGCAAGCAAAGTTGTGTCATCTGCATATCGCACAATGTTAATGAGTCTTCCTCCAATCCAGATGCTTTGTTCTTCATAAAGTCCAGCTTCTTGGATTATTTGCTCAGCATAAAGATTGAATAAGTATGGTGAAAGGATATAACCCCGATGCACTCCCTTCCTGATTTTAAACCGTGCAGTATCCTCTTGTTCTGTTTGAATGACAACTTCCTGGGCTATGTACAGGTTCCTCATGAGTACAGTTAAGTGTTCTGGAATTCCCTTTCTTCTCAATGTTATCCATAATTTGTTATGATCCACACAGTCAAATGCTTTTGCATAATCAATAAAACACAAGTAAACATCTTTCTGGTATTCTTTGCTTTCAGCCAAAATCCATCTGACACCAGCATATCCCTCATTTTCTATACACCTACAAGGAAGACCAGTGAATATGACTATCATTTAAACTTACATACCAACCACCAAAGCCAAAGATGAGGAAATTGAAATTTTTACCAACTTCTGTAGGCTGAAATTGACTGAACATGCAATCAAGATGTGTTATGACTGATGATTGGAATGCAAAGTTGGAAACAAAGAAGAATCACTGGTAGCTGGAAAACATGGCCTTGGTGAAAACGTGGAGATTGCTGTATGACAAAATTTTGCAAGACCAACAACTTATTCATTGAAAATATCTTTTTTCAACAACATAAACAACAGTTATACATGTGGACTTCAGATGGAATAATACACAGTTATTAGATAGACTACATCTGTGGCAAGAGGTGATGGAGAAGCTCACTATCTTCAACCAAAACAAGGCCAGGAGCTGACTGTGGAACAGATCATCAACTGCTCATAAGCAAGTTCAAGTTGAAGCTGAAGACAATTAAAACAAGTCCACAAGAACCAAAATATGACCTTGATTATATTCCTCCTGAATTTAGAGACCATCTAAAGAACAGATTTGACACACTGAACACCATATGGTGACAGTTATGGTAAATTTCTCCTCCAGACAAGTTATCAAGTATAAATATTCTACTGGCTTCTATGTTCAGAATCCATGTGCAACTGACTCTGTATGTTTAAAAGCCAAGAATATATTTCTTAATGTCTAGAAAGTCAGGTGAGATCAATATTTTTCTTTTTTAAAAAAAAGTGAAGCTAATGATTTACATTGAAAACATCACGTCAACAATCAGACTTTTTTACAAAAACATGCTGAACACAATAAAATATGGTGGGAAAAAGATAAGGAAAGCAAAGTGAAATGCGATGGCCCAAATAAATGGTGTTGACAAGTTCAGTGAGACAAGCAAGGTCTTTATTCAGAGTTCCTGGGAGAAGAAGGCACAGACAAGGCGGAAGTCACACTTGCTAACAGCATCCTGCCTTATCACAGAAGACAGACACGATGCCAATAAAATCACTGATAAAAACTGTTTGTAAAATATTTGAGATGTGAACATGTGGAAGACAACATGGCTTAAGGAAAATGAGCAAATCTGTTCACAGAACATCGACAAGCTAATTATGAAAGCAAGGAGCTTCTTTTTCTTTTTCTTTTAACATGACTCTTTTTAAGCCACGACAGGAAATACTGTTTTCTTCTTTGAAAAAAGTAAAGGCATTCTCAGAATGGCAATATTTGAAATGACCTTTAACCACGGTTTCACACGCTCTAGGATTATGTTCACAGAGACTGTAAGGTCCTTGTGAGCTGTACCAGCTTGTTATCAGTTGGGCATGCAATAGCCTACCATTGTGCCCTGTCCCCAGTGGGCACTGGAGACATGGCTTAATAAAACACTGAATGGAGTTGTGTTGCCTGCCTGACTGGACAGGAGGTTGAGTGGGAAGTGTAACAGGGACACACATTCATTGTTGAGAATTTGTGACCCCCTCCCTCCTCCATGAACAAAATCCTGAACCTGGTCCAGATTTGGGTCATGCTGGCCCAAAAAGCCTCATCAGTTATACTATACTCTGGAGTTAAGGATGGAGCTGGGGGTATACCACTAAAGTCATCTCCAGGTCCAGTGATTTCTTCCTAATTAGCAAGTGACATCATCTGGCAGATACTGGTTGCTCTCAATGGCCTCCACACCTAGGAATCACATTCTGGACTAGTGGATAGCTACCATTCTTTACGCCAGCCCTTTCCCTTCAGATACTGTTCCTGGTTCCAGATGGGCCAGCTGTTCTTGGGAGCTCTAGTGGCTCTTATGCAGATAAATATAAGCATAAAGGTTGTATGTGTCACTCAAAGAACATCATAATTTTCTAACGAAAAACCTTCTTCTGCTGAGCTGGTAGAAGGCATCTGGGCCATTTCTTCAACCAGTTGCTATCACGTTGATGCCAAAACCTGGCGGCCCAATATGTGTCAGAGCAGAACTGAGCTCCATAGGGTTCTCAATGGTTGACTTTTCAGAAGTAGATTGCTAGGTCTTTTTTGTGACGTGCCTCTGGGTAGACTTGAACCTTTAACCTTTCAGTTAGCAAGCAGCCCAGCACATTAACAATTTGTACCACCCAAGGACTCTTTGGGGCATCTCTTTAGAGTAACTCATGTTCACCAGCCCAACATGAGATGTCTGACATGATTTTGTGATGGCAACAGTCATCCTTCCCTGTAGAATTTGCACTTCGTGTTCTTCGGGCCTGGAAGCCTGAAATTTTCCTTCTCAGCATGCCTTGAAATATCTAATACACTACTTTGTGGAAATAACCCTCTGGCCTAGGGTAACAGATGGGTTAATTTGAGAAAGGGAAAGAATGGGGTCAGGTGATTAAAGTGTAGTTGTTAGATGAGGTAAAGGTCAATCAGAAAAGATAAAGCTGCTCTGAAATATCAATGGATAAATATTTCTATTTAGAAAGTTTAATTTGAACAAGAATAGTATGTTGCATTGGCAGAGATATAACTAGAAAATATACAAATGCCTGGTCAAACTGCTAAAATACTGGTATGCCTGTCTTTTACAATGTCACAATAATGAGTATAAACAATAAACAGCATAGATTTAGTGGAAATAAAGCACTGGTAGATTATTACAGGAGATTAATGCTTTGTTATTTTTAAAAAAGCTATAAACTTAATGGGTCTGCAAGAGGAAGCATAGTAAATTCTTGGAACTTGCAAATGATGCTAAATTTAGACACATGAATAAGAGGAACAAAAAACAATTCAAATTTACTGAAGTTAACAATGTGCATGATGGTAGCTCAGGGAGATTTTCTTTTGGAAAAGTGCTTGCTGACACACCTGAATGAAAGCACCTGAAGCCACAGATATTTGGCAGCAGAGTCGTCTGGACTGGACTGAAGCTTGGGTCGGGGCTCTGTGAAGCTTAGCTCACGATAGAAGACGTCAAGCTGCAAGCCATTCTCACAGCAGTGTAACTCATTCTACAACAGGACCATAACATTTTTAAAACTTTGAGAGCTAGAAACAGGCACAAACTGCTTTTTTGTGGCTGCCAGCAGTATTTGAAGTGTCTTTGGGAAAGGACTTTAACAGCCTTTTGATTTTGCAAGGTCTTGTAAAAAACCTTTTATATCTGCAGGGTAAGGTTTGGGACTGCACTCAAGAGGCCCTCCCTTAGGCAATGCAGTTTGAGGTTGATGGGTGCTTTTTATAAATTAGTAAATTCACTGCTGGTGCTGATGAAAAATACTGCCCCATTTTACAAACTGTGGTAAAAATTCTAGTACTCTATCTTTTTAATTCCCAACAAAATCAGAGACTAACTATATCTTTTTAATTTGCAACAAAATCAGAGACTAGGAAAACCACTCACTGAAAAGGGTACTTCAGTCTTATGCCTATGAACTATTCACTGGTAGAATTCTCACCATGCGTGCAGAGACCCAGGTTCCATTCCTGGCAAGTTCACTTCACATGCTGGCTACCACCTGTCCATCAGTGGAGGCTTTGCATGTTGTTGTGATGCTAAACAGGTTTTAGTGGAGCTTCCACACTAGGATAGTCTAGAGAGAAAGGCCTGGCAAGCTCTTTCCAAAAATTCAGCCATTAAAAACTGTATGGAGTTTGTGTAAAACAAACTCTGCTCTGTAAACTTGCACCTAAAGCACACAATTTAAAAAAATAATGATAAAAAAAAAAAATCTCTATGGATCACAACAGTCTGATCCTGTTATGCATTGGGTCACCATCAGTCAGGGACCAATTCAATGGGTGGTAACAACAACAACATGAACCATTAACAAACAATCACATAAAGAAGGAAAAGAAATGGGAAGTGAGAGGGAGCAAAGGAACAAAAGTGAAGAAAGAGGGGTAGAAGATCTGCATGGAAGAAGAAAAATAATAATACAGAGAACAGGTAGGAGGGAATTGGTGGAGGACCACCCAGGGGATAGGACACTGACTTCATGAACTGACTTGCCTGTCCTCAATGGAAAGGCTAGAACCTCTGGTAGTGAATCATGTCACCTTTGAACAACAGCCATCCTACAACTGCACTTAAGAGACAAAGAAGCCCATTTCACAAATCCCTATCTCTGATTCAAGCCAGTTACTTAAATAACCACCACCAGTCATAGTAGAGTTGACTCTGGCTTGTGACAACCCTAAATGTGTCAGAGTAGAACTGTGTTCCTTTTGAGTTTGCAATGGCTGATTTTTAGAAGTACATCAACAAGCTTTTCTTTCAAAGTGTCTCCAGGTGGACTTGCACCTCCAATCTTTCAGTAAGAAGCGAAGTATATTAAGTGTTTGCATCACCCATGAACTCCAGTTATTTAAATTGTTGTTGTTGTTGTTAGGTGCCATCAAGTTGGCTCCAACTGATAGCGACCCTATGTACAACAGAACAAAACACTGCCCAGTCCTGCACAATCCCCACAACCCTTGCTATACCTGAGCCCATCATTACAGCCACTATGTCAGTCCATCTTGCTAAGGGTCTTCCCCTTTTTCTCTGACCCTTCACTTTATCAAGCATGATACCCTCCTCCAGGGACTGGTCTCTTATGAAAACACAACCAAAGTAGGTAAGACGAAGTCTGGCCATTCTCGCTTCCAAGGAGCATTCTGGCTTGCACTTCCTCCAGGACAGATCTGTTCATTCTTCTGGCAGTCCATGATACTTTCAGTATTCTTTGCCAACACCATGACTCAAAAGCATCAACTCTTCTTCGGTCTTCCTTATTCACTGTCTAGCTTTCACATGCATATGAGGCGACTGAACACACCATGGCTTGGGTTAGGCTTACTCTAGTCTCCAAAGAGACATCTTTGCTCTTCAGCACTTTAAAGTAGTTTTTTGGTAGCAGATTTGCCCAGTGCAAAATGACGTCTGATTTCTTGACTGCTGCTTTCATTGGCGTTGACTGTGGAACCAAGTTGCTCTAGGCATACAGCTATTTAAATCAGACAACCCATTTTACTGATGAAAATGGCAAGGACACAGTAATGACTTTGCATTTAAAGTCAAGAAGTAACTTTGGAGTCTTTTCATCCCAGCAGCAGCCTCCCCAGAAGAGCATGTACAAACATTTCTATACACACAAAGATTCCCAAGGAGAGATGCTTCTGCATCTAAAGAAAAAATAATCTGGCACACCATCATGATATAGATTCATCCTTAGAGACTAAGGTGAAGCCAACTCTTCAAGGACTATCATCTCAGGGAGGGAGGAATTAGCAGAGAAATGGTTCCCTACCCAAGTCACCAGGTAAAGTTCCAGCAGAAGTGGAGGCAGGTGCTGTTTCCTCCTTCCCAAATGTGGTGCCTTCCCATCTGGGTCCTGGTAGCTGTACCCTCATTTAGTACAGGTTCTTAATCACATTCTAATTTTCTAACTTTGTGATGAAAGGGCTTAGACTGAAAAATGTAGAATGAAAAGATACTGTCTGGGGTTAGGCCTGGGGGAGCCGAGGGAAGTGCAGCTAACCCCCAAAGAAGGCTGAGTTAGGTCAAATAGAACTGCCATGGGTTGGGTCACTCACACTGTCTCCATGGGAAAAAACACCTGGAGATCTGCTCCTGTAAAGATTACAACCTAGAAAATCCTAAGGGGCAGTTAGTTCTCTGTTCTATTGGGTTGCTATGAGTCAGAATCCGACTCAGCAGCATAGTGGTCAAGTTGTTTGGAGAGTGGTGTGTCTGCCCTGGGGCCACACTGCCTTGGTTTAAATGTCAACACCACAGCTTTCCAACAGTATGCCTAAAGCAACATATTCCACATTTCTTTCCCTGTTTCCTCACCTGTATTAAGGAGATGGAAATTATGCTTTCTTTTCTCAGTTTGTTAGGAGGGATTAAATGAGATAATATATTTAAGCATAGTTTCTGATACATAATCAACCCTTGCCTTTTGCTATTATTATTATTATTAACCCAATTAAAATACACTAAAACCAAAAAACCAGTTGCCATCAAATTGCCTCTGATTCATGGCAACCTCATATGTGTCAGAGTAGAACTGTGTTCCATAGGGTTTTCAATGGCTGATTTTTTTGGAAGTGGATCACCAGGGCTTTCTTCCGAGGTACCTCTGAGTAGACTCCAACCTCCAACATTTTGGTTAATAGCCAAGTATGCTCATTGTTTGCAACATCCAGGGATTAGATGCTTGGAGGAGGTAATTTTTTTTTTTTTTTTTTTTTTTTT
>NW_006921677.1:10623094-10633464 GCF_000298275.1 Orycteropus afer afer
AGTTGGTAATTTTTTGATGACCTGTTCAATTTCTTCTTTTGTGATGGGCCTGTTCAAATTTTTCACTTCAGTCTGTGTTAGTTTAGGTAAGTGGTGTGTTGGAGGAGGTAATTTTGAAACTCTTTTGCCTCTCATCACCCAGGGCATAGGATGTGGGTGCCACAAAGGGCAGAGAGAAGAAGAACGGAGTGTTTACCTTAACTGGTGATTATTTTAGACCTGTATTGTCTTTTCCTAAGTTGTAATCAATAGGACTTCAAAATAACAGGAAATAATGATATGGCTATCAGAACCTGACTGCCACTCCCAGTTGATGGTTGGTCTCTAAGGGAAAAGCTACACCCATTTCCATAACGATGATGTAGGACAAACTAATATTTAGTTTATTAAAGCAAAGCAGGAAGAGCAAGCTCTAATCTATTCTCTCTTCTGTAAACTCAATAGGTCAGGCAGATGGTCTTAGTATTTCTGTATTTTTTCCTTAGTGAGGTTATATCAGATTTTCATGAAGTTAAAATAGCTCCACTGGTGTAGTCCATACAATGCCACTACAGACAAGGAAAAAAGAATTAAAAAAACAAAACAAAAACAAAAAAAAACCCACTAGTTTCTTATTTTCATGTCACTTTATTATAACCAGCCCTTTGTTGTTGTTATGTGCTGTCAAGTGGGACCCAACTCATAGCGACCCCCTTACTTTCATTTAATCGCTCAGTTATTCAATGAATATTTTACTGAGTGCTCTTTGTGCCAGCCGCTGTTTTCTGGAAGCTAAGCTTAGGGCCATGAAGAGTAGAGAAAGTAGTCATTAGGGAAGAAGACAGCAGGGACCCTCTAGTCTGCAAAGACCCTCTCTAGTCACTGTTTTCCTATAGATGAGGACATAAGCCCCAGGAAAGCTAAAGAATGGCCCTGAGGTAACACAACTAGTACATCTCAATGCATCAACCAGACTTTGGTCTAGACTTTTTGGCCTCTGAGGGATAGGAACTCTGAGGCACAGCCCTTTTTGGAGCAAAGATCCACTCAGGTCTTGCCTAGACCTGTGTTTCATGTCCTAAGGACCCTGGGTTAGGCATTTCCTGACTTATTAACAAAGCCACATCTCTAATCAATGAAGAAACTCAGCACTAGCAATTCTCCCCTGGGTGATGACATGGCTACCAGACAATCGACATTCCAGGCTTTGCTGTCTTTCGAAGTACATTCTTATCACTATATTCCAGAATCACAGATTTAAAGGGTCCAACCTGCCTTTTGTTAGGAGAAACTGGTGCTGGTCAAGCATGTATAGGAGACAAGACTAGCATAAACACTCCTTGAAGGTTACATACTAATGAACAGAGAATAAAGCAGCCTAGAGAAGAGTTTACAAAATGACAGTGGGGAAAATAGGAGGTCTAATCCTTTGGTTTGGTAAAGTAGAGGGTCAACAAAAGAGGGGAAGGCCCTCAACGAGAAAGATTGACACAGTGACTGAAATGATGGGATCAGGCACAGAAAGGATTGTGAGGCTGGCACAGGACTGGGCAGTGTTTTGTTCTGTTGCACATAGGGTTGCTGTGATTCAGAGCTGACTTGACAGCAACTAACAACAACAATTGTCATGTGTGTTCATGGGTGCACTAGCACAAGAAACATACTTTTCTCTGTAAAGAGGTCAAAATAACAATATGTTACACTTAAGAGTCCCTGGGTGGTACAGTTAATGAATGTACTCACTACTAACCAAAAGCACGGAGGTTCAAGTCTGCCCAGAAGCATCTCAGAAGAAAGACCTGGTGGTCTACTAACGAAAAATCAGCCACTGAAAACCCTCTGTAGCACATGCTACTCTAATACACATGGGGTTGCCATGAGTTGGAATTGAGTCGATTGTAACTGGCAACTGGTTCAAAATGGAATAGGCCTCCCACAGAGAGAATTGGCCAGGACAGCACTGCTTTAGCACAGCAGCCACCTGGTGGCCGGGGCTTATGTCCAGAGAGCCAGATGTCCCTCCATGGCTCAATAAGTGGGCTTTTGACAAGTCATGGACATTCTCTGGTTATATTATCCTATTCATAGGATAATATAACCAGAGAAACATCCTATGAATAGGATAATATAACCAGAGAATGTCCAGGACTTCTCAAAACCCCACTCATTGAGCAATGGAGGGCTGGGAACTCTGGTGGTATAGTGCCTAAGGCATCTGACTGCTAACCAGAAGACTGGTGGTTCAAACCCACCAGCCACTCCTCAGAAGGAAGACTGGGCAATGTATTTCCTTACAGATACTGCCTTGGAAACCCAAGGAGTCAAATTGACTTGATGGCAGTGAGTTTAATTTTTTTTAATTATTCATTTCAGGATAGCAAAAAGAGATTGTTGTTGTTGTTGTTGTTATGTGCCGTCGAATCGGCCTGACTCATAGCAACCCCTCCTTGGGTTTCCGAGGTAGTATCACTACGGAAGTAGGATTGCCCAACCTTCCTTCCGAAAAAGAGATTGAAAAAAAAAAAAAAAAAACCTGTTATTGGAATCCCTGGGTAGCGCAAATGTTTAAGCACTCTGTTGCTAACTGAAAGGTTGGAGATTTGAGTCCACTATAAATAATTAGTTGGTGAAAGAGAAAGAGTGAGGCAATAAATTAGGGCTCCTGTAGAAGTGTGGTAGATCTCTTCCATGATGAGGTTTTCACTGAGTGTCTAGTAATGGAAGAAGCTGTTAATCATCAGTTATATTAAGGGCACAGCCAGGAAGACGCTATTGTCTGTACCTTGCTGTGCAAGGGAAAAAAGTCATTTGTACTGATTTTACAAAGCTCGTAATTGTAAGTCATTAAAGACTGCCCCCCGGCACACACACCCAGGGAGGAGGATGTTAGTAGGGGGCCAGGTAGCATTAATGCCCTAGGTCTGGGTTGGCCTGGTCAGTGGTGCTTGGGGGCCAGGGGTCAGAGGGGCAAGGGGCCAGGGAAGCTGAAGATGGAGTATCTTTTGAAGTAATGTGGCCGCTGACATTGTCATTCTCTTATTATCTTTTTAACTCAGAGGTGCAGAAGAAAGGCCTAGTAATCTAATTCCAAAAAATCTGCCACTGACAATGCTAGAGTACAGTTCTACTCTGACACACATAGGGTCATGAGTCAGATCTGACTCAAGTCTGAAAAAGAAATTAAAAAAAAAAAAGATGAAAGAAAGAAACGTAAGATATGAAACCAGGAGCTAAAAGACAGATAATGTTTGTGGATTTATAATTTAATAAAGAGAAAGGGATACATAGAAACATAGAAACAGTGCTAAACTTGAAGCATTCCTTTTTTGGAAAACCATTATAAGCAGGATATGATTTGAGAGCAGCTAATGAAGCCTGTGAGAATGAACTGTTTACCATATCCAGTGGTACTATCAAGAATGGATATTTACTGATCAAACAGAAACCGCCCAAGATGAGGGCCCTGGACATCAGAGGCTCTTCTATATGGCTAAGTCTCTAATTAGTCACAACCTCCACTGATGATAGGAGAAAATTACAAGTCACTCTCACAGTTAACTAACAAACATTTTTACCAGAATTCCTGGGGCTGAGCAGAAAAGAACCTATTATGGTGTGACTTTCAGATTTAAACCTCTGCTAAGTTAAGTTACTTTACAGCTTCCTCTGATTATAATATTCCAAAGGAAACACATTAAGGCAGCCCTGAATGCCTGATAATAGGCTTTTACATATTTTCATGGTAGCCCAATATTATTCAGTTGTAGTGATTTGCATTTTAAGCAGGCAGTTTCCTCCATGTACAGATAACACCTAGCTTTTCCCCTTTGCCTGCTTCCTCTTTTTCCCCACCTTAACCTTTCTGTGTTTGTGAGTGTGCACATGCATGTGTGTATGCATCTGTGTATGTGTGTGTTTAGCCAAGCAAGCCTTGCAACAACACCAAACAAACTCCCTGCCACTGAGTCAATTCTGACTCATAGTGATCCTGTTGGGTTTCCAAGGCTGTAAATCTTTATGGAAGCAGACTGCCTCATCTTTCTTCTGTGGAGTGGCTGGTAGGTTCAAACCACTGACCTTTTGGTTAGCAGCCAAATGTTCAACCACTATACCACCAGAGCTCCTTTTCAACAAGACTGTAGGTGCATAAATAGATAGACTTAGTTAGAACTGGTGAACTAAAGGAACACTTCCCGTTATCATCTTTGAGTAAAGATATAAACCTAAGCTTTCAGAAACATCTTTCTTCATACTGCCAGAAGGAGGTCAGGCATGATATGTATAAAATACACTTAGTCAGTAACTGTTGGTGTTTACATGGCAAACATCAGGATATATTGAAAATACAGCATTAAATCATTTCATATGCAGAACACTGTCTGCAGCTTTACAGACATTTGAGATTTTCTAGCTACAAACCTATTAATACGGTAATGACAACTGACATGACCAGGGTTTTTTTTTCCCCCTGTACCGTATGAGTGATTTTCATGCAAAGCCTGCAGCCTGTTTCATCATCACAATCTGTTACTGAGACCATTTAAAAGAGGCTTAGTATCTAAAGGAGTTCTCTGTGAAGTTCATGACTTAAAAAGGGAATTATGCCAGGTCTTTAGAGTTACAAGGAGCTCTGGTGGCACAATGGTTAAGTTTGAATCTATCAGCTGCTCTGTGGGAGAAAGATGAGGTAGTCTGCTTCCATAAAGATTTACAGCCTGGGAAACCCTACAGGGCAGTTCTGCTCTGTCTTATAGGGGGTCACTCTGAGTTGGAACTGACTCAACAGCAATGGGTTTGGTTGGTTAGTTATAGAATGAATGGTCCATGAAGTGACATGAGACCTTTTGTGGTGCACAGTCAGCCCTGTTGGCTGGTAACTACCTTTCTCCCTAATCCCTGTTGAGTGTAAGACTAAGCCATCCACATCTGGTGATGTCTGGTCATTCTCTCCTCCTGGCCAGTCCCCCTTCTCCTGGTTTCACCCACTAATGGAGCAGGGCAGATACCCCAACCAAGTGTAGAGTACCACTGACCCTCTGATCCCTTCTCTCAGAAATGTAAATAGAGACAAGGGCAGTAGTCCACTGTGGGCTCTGGAACTAAACTATTGTGTAAAGTCAAGGGCAGAATAAAAGTAATCATCATTTAAAGTTACTGGGAGGAGTGACTATCAGTGAGGTGAAGAGGCTGTTCAGCAAAGGAGGGTACAGAGAGGCAGAAAGCAGCAGAGCAAGTGACAATATGGTACACGGACAGAGATGGAATGAGTCCCCCAGAGCAACAACTACAGCCTAGAGAAACATCACTAGGCAGATCCATCTTGTTTCCCTGCTTCCTCATTCCCACTTGTAACTAGCTTGAGTCATCTTTATTTTCTACCTACAGAGGCTCCGTGAAATTGCCCTTTATGTCCTTATTATAGTCCTCCTGTTTTCATTCAGGTGGGTGCCAGTTTTTTCCATCCAAAAGATCTATCTACAAAGGAGAGAAACTAGCACCAGGTACTCTTCAGCCAGTTCAGAGTTCTGCTTAGTCTATGACTGTTATTTTCCCTCCCTTACTCCCTGCTCCTCCACAAGGAGCTGGCAGGTAAGGACAGAAGCCATCAACAATGAGAACAACTCAGGAAGGAAATGCCCTTGCTTTTCACAATGGGATCTTCCCAACCTCGCCTCACTCAGGCCCTCTCCTAGGCAAAACCTTCTCCACTTCCCACCCTGTTTTAGTCCAGTATTCTGAAACACTGCACTAACACAACTGCCTTAGCAAATAAATAACTAGGTTTGATCTATTGAGTTTCTGTTTTTAAAAGTGGAATGTTTACTGAATGCAAAATTCTATATTGCGAATTAGCAAAGTCAGAGATGAATCAAATACAGTGCCAGTCTTCAGGAGAAAGGGCTGGTAGAATGTGGAGGAGAGAATAATTCATTTTAAGTAAAGGGACCCAGAGAAGTTGTGGAACTGAGCCCCATCAGAGGTAGGGGTTTTCATTGGGAGCTGGGATGGAGAGGCTTTTGGATGTTTTTTAGGTAGTGGGCTACAAAGTGGGAAGCACAGCCAGTGGCTGTTGGCCAGCACACTGAGCCAGGAAAGGGCATGGAAAAGGCTGGTCGGGCTCTGAGGCCTGCAATACCCCGCTAACACACTGGGGTTTGACTCTGCAGGTGGCAGGGGTCATGGAAGATCTCATGTTAGTCAGAGTTCTCCAAAGAAACAGGATGGGTGGATGGATGGGTGGATGAATGGATGGATGGATGGATGAATGGATAGATGTTGTGTGCCACTGAGTCAATTCCAACTCATAGCAACCCTATAGGACAAGGAGAATGGTCCCATAGGGTTTTCTATCCTTTGATCCTTATAGATCACCAGGTCTTTTCTCCTATGGAGCCACTAATGGGTTCAAACCACTGATCTCTTGGTTTGAAGGTCTGAATTGATTTTTTGGTTTGAATGGTTAAGCTGAGTGCATAACCATTGTGCCACCAGGGCTCACTCACTCTCTCTATACACATACACACACACACACACACATATACATATATACACACACATACACATATGCACACACACAGAGAGAGAAAAAGAGAGAGTGAGAGATTGACAGATCTATTTTTTAAGCAATTGGTTCATTGATTGTGGCTGCTAGAAGACCAAACTCCATAGGGCAGGGAACTAAGGCAGAATTTCTACTAGTCTTTCAGCAGAATTCCTTCTCCAGGAAACCTCAGTTTTTTGTTTTTAAGTGTTCAACTGATTAGATGAGGCCTGCCCACATTGAAGGTAATTTCCTTTCCTTAAAGTCAATTGACTGTGAACATTTATCACATCAACAGTACCTTCACACAAACACCTAGTGTTTCACCCAACAACTGGACACCAGAGCCCAGTGAAGTTCACACATAAAATTAACCATCACAATCCCTGGTAGGGAGTTGCACAATCAGAGATTAGAGTTCATGATGTTATTTTCAGGTGCCATTGAATCAGTGCCAACTCATAGTGACGAGACGTACAATAGAACAGAACACTGCCTGGTCTGCACCATCCTCACAATCTTTGCTATGCTTGAGCGCATTGTCGCAGCCACTGCATCAATCCATCTTATTGAGGGTCTTCCTCTTCTTCACTGACCCTCTACTTTACCAAGCATGACATCCTTTCTTTTTCCCCTCTGACAACATGACAACATGACCAAAGTACATGAGATGAAGTTTAGCCATTCTTGTTTCCAAGGAGCATTCCAGCTGTACTTCTTCCAAGACAGATTTGTTTGTTCTTCTGGAAGTCCATGGTATTTTCAGTATTCTTTGCCAACACTACAATTCAAATGCGTTAATTCTTCTTCGGTCTTCCTTATTCATTGTCCAGCTTTCACATACATATAAGGCAACTGAAAATACCATGGCTTGGGTCAGGCGCACTTTACTCTTCAAAGTGACATCTTGGCTTTTTAATACTTTAAAGAGGTCTTTTGCAGTGGATCTGCCCAGTGCAATATGTCATCTGATTTCTTGACTGCAGTTTCCATGGGCACTGATTGTGGATACAAGTAAAATAAAAACCTTGACAACTTCTATCTTTATTTACCATGATGTTACTTGTTTGTCCAGTTGTGAGAAATTTTGTTTTCTTTATGTTGAGATGTAATACATACTGAAAGTTGTAGTTTTTGATCTTCACAGGAAGTGCTTCAAATCATCTTCACTTTCAGCAAGCAATGTGTGTCATCTGCATATCACAAGTAGTTAATGAGTCATCCTCCAACCCTGATGCTGTGTTGTTCTTCATATAGTCTAGTTTCTTGGATTATTTGCTCAGCATACAGATTGCATAAGTACAGTGAAAAGATACAGCCTTGACACACACCATTCCTGAGTTTAAACCATATAATATCCACTTGCTCTGTTTGAATGATTGCCTCTTTATGTAAAGGTTCTTCATGAGCACGATTAAGTGTTCCGAAATTCCCATTCTTCTCAATATTATCCATAATTTGTTATGGCCCACATAGTCAATAAAACACAGGTAAACGTCTTTCTGGTATTATTTGCTTTTATCCAAGAGCCTTCTGAAATCAGCAATGATATCCCTCATTTCATGCCCTCTTCCGAATCTGGCTTGAATTTCTGGAAGTTCCCTGTCAATATACTGCTGCAACAATTTTTTAATTATCTTCAGCACAATTTTACTTGCATGCGATATTAATGATATTGATTGATAATTTCCATAATCTCTTGGACCACCTTTCTTTGGAATAGGCACAAATATAGATCTCTTCCAGTAAGTTGGCCAGGTAGCTGCCTTCCAAATTTTGGGGCATAAACGAATGCCTCCAGTGCAACATGTTTATTGAAACATCTTGTAGTAGTTAAGGTTATGTGTCAGCTTGGCTGGACCTGGTTTTGCATGTCTGGGCAGCTGGTAGTAGTTATTCCCCATGATGAGACTGGCAATCAACTTCATGGTGGCATCTGCCATGAGCAGCTGAGTAGCTGCTTTAGGGATGTGGTCTGTTTCCTGTATATAAGGAGAAGTTTTTGGAATGGTCTCCAGCTTATGGCATGCTTGGACCCTGCCTGTAGCCGAGGTAACTGTTCAGCAGCAATCTTGGGACTTTTTCTGGACTGGAATTAGTAGCCTGCCATATTGTTTGGTAATATCAGGACTGTGCCTTTTTACCTGCTGGCCTTGTGCTTGTCAGCCTCGCAGCCAGCAGCTGCCTGAGTGAAGAAAAGCCTCCATAGCTTCAGTGTGCTGGGAGCAGGAGGCAGAGCTGAAGCCCAAGGTTGAGGGGCTTTCACCCAGCCCCTAGAGCCTGGCACTTCAAACTCAGACTTCCAGCCTCCAGAAACTGTAAGAATAAACTCCTGTTTGTTCAAGTTATCCCATTTGTGGTATATTCCTGTCAGAGCGGTACTAGGTAACCAAAACACATCTCAATGGTATTCCTTCAATTTCTGGAGCCTTGTTTTTTTTTTTTTTTTGCCAATTCCTTCACTGCAGCTTGGACTTCTTCCTTCAATACCAGTGGTTCTTGATCATATGCTACCTCCTGAAACGGTTGAATGACAATCAGTTCTTTTTGGTATAGCGATTGTGTGTATTCCTTCCATCTTCTTTTGCTGCATCCTGCATTATTTAATATTTTGCCCACAGAATCCTTCAGTACTGCAACTTGAGGCTTCAATTTTTTTTCTTCAGTTTTTTCAGCTCTATAGGACAAGGAGAACGGTCCCATAGGGTTTTCTATCCTTTAGGTGCTCAGTATTACTTTATCTAGTAAATCAAAGCACAGTCTCTTCAATAAGCTTTGAAACAAATATCCTTCATGTTGAGAAATCTACCTAATGTTCCATATCTGTGTTTCCTTTGGTTTTTAAAAGTTATCCTGGCTATACAGAAAAACCAAACCCATTGCTATCAAGTCAATTGGTGACCCCATGTGTTACAGAGTAGAACTGCTCCATATGATTTTCTTGGCTGTAGTTTTCAAGGAAGCAGATTGCCAGGCCTTTCTTCCACAGTGCCACAGGGTGGGTTTGAACTGCCAACTTTTAGATTAGTAGTCAAGTGCATATCCTGGCTAGGAGAATCTTGATGTTCTAGTCAAGCCTGATTGTGGACAATGCCACTTTCCACTTATATAGCATTTAATCATGTACATAAAATAGTATTGGGTACATTTATCCAACTGGAGCATGACAAGATGAATTTCTCATACAGCTCCCACAGGCAGGAATGGGTTGCAGCTGTGATCCAAGAGCCGTTACATATCTGTGGTGCCATAGAAAGGGAGGAGGACAAGGAAGTGAGAAAGTCAGTCCAGCACAGGGCAACCACAAGATGATCTCACAGAACTGTGCATCCCTTAAAACTGGGCTAGATCTCCTATGGGGAGAATTCAGCCAGGCTAACACTGCCTTAGCGTAATACCCATCAGCCTGACTGGTGGCCTGGGCTTGAGGTCAGAGAGCCAGATGTCCTCTATCACCTCAGTGGGTGACCCTTGAAGAGCCACAGACATTCTCTGGGCTTCAAGTTCTTTGTCTGTAAAGTAATGATACTGTCATCCTGCCTACATCTCAGTCATCCTACCAGAATAAAACGTCATGACCATTCAAGCCACCGTGACCTTCATCCTCCCCAGGGAATCAGTGGAGCTAAGGATTGTGTGCAATTTGTGGACACAGTCTAGGGCCAACCTCAATTTGCCCAAGACCTGTAGGGAGAGGAGACCTTTTGATGTTCCCCAGTCATCCTGATGGCTTGGAATTGGGCAGAGCCATCAGTGCCCCATCCACCCTCAGACTCAGATGCCAGCCAGCAGAGGTCACTGTGTGGGCTGGGCAGAGAGATCACAGCTGCATTTGCCTGGAGGCTGGGAT
>NW_006921677.1:10633577-10661762 GCF_000298275.1 Orycteropus afer afer
GGGTTTGAACCACCAGCCTTCTGGTTAGCAGTCAAGTGCCTTAGGCACTATGCTACCAGAGCTCCTGGGATCTGGCAGAGTACCCTCTATTCATTCAGATTCAGAATTTACATATTGTAGATTTTTCTTTCTAATTTTTAAATATATTAGCACCTACTTATTACTTACCAAAGCGAGCCTCTTCAGAGGAGAAAGTCAATGTGCTCCATGCCTACCTTTCCATGTGCCTCCTATCTGCTCAGGGTGAAGGTCTCTACCATCTACTAAATTTCTTTAGTAGATGGTAGAGACCTTCTCAACCCAGGAAGCCTTCCAGCTGGTCTTGGAGTCTTCAAGCAAATGTGTATGCATTTTCCCTTTCTCCCCTACAAGGCAATCCAAAAGCTGCCATCCACCTTTCAAGTTAATCAGCCAACCTCAGAAACAGAATATAGACCAGCTCTGTTGAATGTTCCATCACCTGCACAAAGATATCCCAGCTACCCAAAGCAACCTACCTGAGCACTTCACTTAGGACAGTAAGAAAAATATCTTGCAGATCTGATTAAGTCTACCCACCCAGAGGCAGGCTGGTGTGTTGTTGTGGTCCTTGGGTACCTGTTACCATACAAGGGGCTTGGAAACTCTAAGTTGTGGAACCAGTTGTGAGCCATCCTTCCAATGGGGACTCTGTGGCCTTCCACTCCAGAACCCAACTCTGCTCTCTCCCCTCCAGTTTACATAGCATGCTCATAAGGACTCCATGGTCACTATCTTTAACACATTAGAAACTGAGCCTCCTGCTTTTCAACAGTTATTACAATGGTGGGAGGAATAAATTGAATCCATTAGCATATATTAAACAACCACTGTGGGCCCAATACTGTGATAAGCTCTGTAGGAAACACAAAAAGAAATAGGAGACAAAGTATAATCTCTGTGCCCTAAAATCCAAGTTGGACAGTATACATGTACTTAGCACAAAACTATCAACAGCAGAAGGTGGGATAAAGTCAAGGACAAGTTTGTCTAGCAGTAATCCAGGCTCCCCTAATTGATATCAAGAGTCCCTGGGTAGCACTAACAGTTAAGTGCTAGACTACTCACTGAAAGGTTAGCAGTTTAAACCCACCCAAAGGCACACCTCAGAAGACAAGGTCTAGCAATCTGCTTCTGAAAGATCATTGCCACGAAAACCTTGTGCAGCACAGTTGTACTATGCACACATGGGGTCACTATGAGTCAAAATCAATTTGATAGCAACTGGTTTTTTTTTTTGTTTTTTTCTACAGCCAACTCATTTGTAAGTGCCCTTTTCCAGAAGCCAAGGTGGGCATGTTTTTCAGGGAACATGGTACACAAGAGAGTTAACTCCAAGGCAGTATGGACTCAGACATGAGTTTTGAAGGACAAAGTTAAATAAAAGTGATTACAAGTCCTTTTCTGTTCTAGATTTTCCTCCTGAACCTCATTGACACCTCAATGACAACACTTGCTCCTCATGGAGAAGTGGTTCTGATTTGGCGACATAAACTTGTTTTTACACACTGTGAGCCAGCTGTCACATTTGCTTTGACTCAGTAACCAAGGAGTTGAATGCTCTGAACTATAAGAACAAAATCCCTCCATTTTTTGCCTGAAAGTTGTCAACAAACAATGCAGATCTTATCTGTGAACAGGTGACCTCTAATACTGAACACACCACGGACTTCCAGAGGAAGGAACAAATCAGTTTTAGAAGAAATATAACCGGAATGCTTCTTAGAAGCAAGGATGGCAAGACTGGCTCACTTTCTTTGGACACATTATTAGGAAAAACTAATCACTAGGAAAGGACATCATGTTTGGTAAAGAGGTTCAGTGAAAACAAGGAAAACCCTCTATGAGATGGACTGACACAATAGATGCAACAATGGGCTCAAACATACCAGTGATCATGAAGATGATGCAAGACTCAGTAAGGTTTCGTTCTATCATACATAAGATAGCCATCAGCTGGAGTTCACTTAATGACAGCTAACAACAACAACAACAACCACCATGGTAGGCTAGGTCATTCCCCTTAATTCATTAGCTTTTTTCTTTGTTTCTCTTAAAGACAGCCCTCTGCTTCAATCTGTTTCCTTTCTCCATTTCTTGCCCCCACAGTTATGTAATATGCTCCATATGTCCAGAGCCCTTCTTCCCCATTCTGTGTCTGGTCCCAACACAGCATTAAAGCACAAACACAATTTTATGAAGTGATGACAAAGGTTTTCTCTAGGTTAAAACTGCCCTGATGAGAGTGTAAATGCTCCTGTCCCATGCTGGCTCTGTGACAAGCTGCCTAAATTTCTTCTTTTTTTTTAATAAACCACCCTATTCACCCAGCCAACTGCCCTCTTTTTTTTTTTTTTTTTAATTGTAAGGAAATGTCCACAGATGGCAGCTGTGTTAAGTTGGGATACCCACATGAGGACCATTATGTGTGCAAAAGAAAGATGGGTTGGAAGCCAACAGAATTATGTGATTATATCAGAAGAAAATTTTCTTCTAGACAAATAAAGGGGATATATACCCCTTTTTGACTCCCTGTAATGTACAAAATATTGAGAAACATTAACAAAAAGGCCAAATGTACTATGAATGTGTGCATGACATGAACTAGCTTTTATAGAGTTTTAAAAATGGTATCTATTGGAGGCCATATGAAAAGATTACAAGGGAACAAAGAAGCAGAATGTTCGAACATTCTAAAAAATAGAATTCTTTTGTTGTTAGTTGCCATTGAGTCAGCTCCAATGCATGATGATTATATAACAAGACACTGCCCAGCATTGCACCTCTTCATGATTATTGGTATGTTTTAGTGTGTTGCTGTAGCTATTGTATTAATCCATCTCATTGAGGGTTTCCCTCATTTTTGCTGACCTTCTACTTTCCCAAACATGATGTCTTTTTCTAGTGATTGGTACTCAAACACTATTTATTGAAGGCCTGCTATGGGCCAAGCCCTGTGCTAAGTGCTATGGGAACATTCCCAATACCTCTGTGGAAAAAAAAAGCATTCTTGTTCTTGAACACCTCTCTCCTTCCTAGACCTCAGGTAAACATAAGGTGCTGAAGGTGTTTACTGATATAAATAATCCATTGCCATCAACCCAAATCAAAAGAAGATGATGGGTTAACCTTGAGACTTACCCCACCTCTGAAGTTCTAAAAGCAGAACTCTGGGGCTCCCCATGGCTTCGAGGGGTGCCTCGGCGGTTCTCGGAGTCACTCACGCATCCTTTCCCCAGCAATTTCTTACTCTGTACAAAGGCTGCAGGATCATTCTCATACCCATTCAACATCCCATGGCCAGCTCTAGTCCTCGTCATCTCAGGCTGATGGCCCTCATAGTTATCCTCACGTGGTCCTGAGAGTTTTCGTGACAATTTGTATCCATGAGAAATTAAGAGATCTTCCACACTGTACATGGTGCACTGGATTTATCAAAGCTCAGCCACTAGGAACATCTTGGTGGTGGGATCCATCACTGAGGGGGGAAACAGAGAGCTTTGTAAGGAGTCACCATTCCTGTGTCACTAGTTCTCCCTGAAATTGACTCTAATCCCTCTTCCTCTTCTCTTAAACATACACCAAACTAGACCATGGCTGACGAACACAGCACAGTGTTTCTAAAGATAAAGAAGAAATATGGATTGCTCTCCCTGAAGCTACTTTCAGTCTTACTTGAGTGGGTGAATACATTGGCTCTAGAGGATGTGGTGGTAATTCTGAGGACCTCACTCTCTGATGAATGCTTCTTGTAGAAGAGTTCAGAATAGTGTGTAAGCAAGGAAATTGATTAACTGTGTCCACCATCTCTTTATCCTGCTCATCTGAAAAGAACAGGCATGCAGAGTGAGGACAAAATAAATATAGACTCTGACACTGCAATTATTGCTTCATGTTTCTAAAAAGAGAAACTACCAACATCCAGCTTAATCTTAACTATACTTCCCTGCTCTCATGTTGCAGACATACCTTTTGCTCATAAAGAGCAGAACATGATCTTTAATCAACAAACAGCCATGCTCTGTAGTCTATATGTCAACTGCCAGGGACTCTACCACAGAGTGGTTAACTAGTATCTGAAAACAGATTTTATGGCTTTAGGCTCATCAAGAGAAAACAAACAGCACACTCATCAAGCATACACACCCAGCCCACTGCACAATCTATAAGTTCTCTTTTCCACATGAATCTTTTCAGAATCAAATTTCACCCCAATGGGTCTTGGGGAAAAGCTTGGCATCTCTGAATCAAGTGGGTCCACACCTAAAACCTGCCATGGTACATTAATTCAACAGCAGCAACTTTCCTGAGAATAAGCCATGCAAACAATATAGTACCAACAGAGGAGAATAAAAATGGACAGAAACCTACTTGAGAGCATATGTGTGAAAAGAGGTGGGGCAGCCATGTTTATTTTCACACAAGAGAATCTAATTTCCTGTCTCTCCCTTTCCAGAGCAAAGAAGAGTGGAGAAAATCAAAACACATGGAAACAATTAGTCCAAAGGACCTATGGACCACAGGAACCTCAGCTTCCACATCCCTGAGATGAAAAGAACTAGATGGTACCACTACTGACTACTCTGAATGTCCTAAATAGAGTAGGAGAAAAATGTGGAACAAAATTCAAAATCATAAGAAAGACCTGGCTTACTGGTAGATAAAGACTGGTAGTCCCAAAACTATGGGTGCAAGAGTATGGCCCTTCGTGGGCCTGGAAATGAACAATCACTCCCATGGCTCAATTTTCAGCCAAACAATAGACAGGTCTACAAAGTGAAAAATAACACTAAGGAGGTACAGACTCCTTAGAACAATCAACTGTTTGAGATCAAAAGGGTACCATTTGCCCAAGAATAAAGTTCAGAAGGCAAGAAGGGATGCAAAAGAAGGAGGAATGGAAACAACACACACATGGAAGAAATGGGATGAGTTGATGTTATACTGAGGGACTGTTATCAATGGCATGAAACAAAATGTGTATGAATTGTTAAGTAAAAACTGATTTGCTCTATAAACTTTCACCCAAACCATAATAAAAAGTTTTAAAACCCCACCAAATCTAATTTCCTAAGTCTTCCTTTTGTTAACAGGGTAGGCACAGATTTTGGTCAGATGGCATCTGACCCAGCCTCCACAGAGTGAGTGAGTGACTCCACAGAGGTTGTGACTCTGGCTTGGGAAAGAAGCACACCCAAGCCAGGCTCTCCTAAGACAGCTCAGCCAGCCCCAGCCACACCAGGTTGGTGGATGGGAACCGAGCTGCCGCAGGCACCACAAACAATGGCCAGGAAATGCCTGCTGGCCGGTGTGCTTCCTGTCAGTGGGAATTCTTGCTCAGGCCCTCACACAATTCTGCTGACTGTGCATGTTCTCACTCTTCACATACTAGATTACAGTGGCACAAAAGCCCCAGTTGTCAGCATGGAGAGTATCAAACTTTGGAGGCCTATAACTTTCCATTATGTACCCATATTTAATGGAAGGTGGGCAAGCTCTGGCAGTTACTATACTAATAGAAAAATCTCCAAAGCAACTGTGCCATTTCTGATGTTGTTGTTGTTGTTGTTATGTGCCGTCGAGTCGGCCCCCGACTCATAGCGACCCCTCCTTGGGTTTCCGAGGCAGTATCACTATGGAAGTAGGATTGCCCAACCTTCCTTCCGAGGAGTGGCTGGTGGGTTTGCCATTTCTGATACACTCCTGCTATGTCTCTTAGGGAGTTGTCCGTCTTGGGTCATTCCCTTAGATAGAAATGCAAGTACAAGAGAAGCAAGAATTTGTTCTTTTACGCAACTGAGTAAGTCAATGAGGTAGTACCATGGAGGAAAGAAATCCTATGACAAATTCCATGCAAATTCTACAACAGAGGTGTGTAGACAATGCTGCAGGCACACAGAATACAAGTGTGATGAAGGCACAATCTTTGTTTTGTTCAATTCTATATGCCTAGTTTCTAGCACAGTCTACTCTCAATACACTGACTGAATGGTCATATGAGAGAAAATTACATTTGAGCTGGGTTTCAAAGAATGATTAGGAGTTCATTAGATAAACTGCATGTATATGTTTTTAGTATTTTTATATGTGTATGAGAGGTTAATTGACATTTAGAATAGACATTGAGTTCAATTACCCCAGGAGAAAAGAAATAGTTGAGCTAGAGAATTCTGGTAGACTAGGCTAAGGTTCCCAGACCTACTGGCTCAGTGTCTGCTTTGGTTACTTCCTGCTGCTTTAACAGACATTACCACAAATGGGTGGTTTGAAAAAACAGGAGTTTATTCTCTAACAGGTTTGGAAGCTGGAAGTCCAAGTTCAAACTGCCAGCTCTAGGGACTGGGTGAAAACCACCTTGACCCTGGGTTTCAGCTTTGCCTCTTGCTCCCAGCCCACTAGAGCTAGAGGTGTCTCTTCACTCAGGCAACTGCTGACTGCTGAGGCTGACAAACCCAAGGTCGACAAGTACAATGGCACAATCCCAAAATTATAAAATCACAGGGCAGTCCACTAATTCAAGTCCATTGACAGTCCCAAGATTGGCAGACAACATGGCAAGTTGCTGAATGATGACACGGCTATATGCAGGATTCAAGGGTGCCAAAAACTAGAGACCTTCCTCAAAGCTGCTTCTTACATACTGGAAGCAGACCACATCCCTAAAGTAGCTACTCAGTTGCTCCAGTAGATTCCACCATGGAGTTAATTACCACTCTTATCATAGGGAATAACTACATCTGCTGCCCAGCCACTCAAAATCAGGCCCAGCCAAGTTGACACATAAACTTAACTACGAATGTCACACATCCAGTCAACATCACAGTCAGACTTTAGGTCTTTGGACATGGACTTTCTCTCTTACTGTTTCAGGCTCTTAGAAGAAAAACAAATTATGCTCACTAAAACTGGCCACCCTAATATACTGAGGACCATACCAGTGTCCAACCTATAGCTGGCTGGTACTCTCTTCCATTTGTTAGGGTGTTAGAGAAGAAATGGTCCTCAAAATATGTATGTATGTTGTTATTATTGTTAGTTACCAGTTGTCATCCAGTTGATTCTGGCTCATGGCAACCCCATGTGACCCCATGTGCAGAGTGGAGCCACTCTGTAGAGTTTTCAAGGCTGTGATCTTTTGGAAGCAGATTGTCAGGCCTGTCTTCCAAGGAACCTCTAGGTGAGTCTGAATTGCCAACCTTTCAGCTAATACAGTAGTTGAGTGCCTAACCGTTGGGACTAAGTTGGTCCAATATGGCTAAGTTTACATGGTAATTGTTGTTGCTGTTGTTATGTGCCATCAAGTCAGACCCGACTTATAGCGACCCCTCCTTGGGTATCCAAGGTGGTATCACTAAGGAAGTAGATTGCCCAACCTTCCTTCCGAGGAGTGGCTGGTGGATTTGAACCACCAGCCTTCTGGTAGCAGTCAGGTGCCTTAGGCATTATGCTACCAGAGCATGGTAATTATGTTACCTTAAGTGAAATTGTGGTAGTTAAGTTGTGTGTCAGCTTGCCTGGGCCTGGTTTTGAGTGGCTGGGCAGCTGGATGTAGTATTCCCCATGATGAGACTGGTAATCATCTCCATGGTGGAATCTATTGTGAGCAGCTGAGCAGCTGTCTTAGGGATGTGATCTGCTTCCAGTATAAAAGAAGCATTGAGTAAAGTCTCTGCAGATTTTTGGCACACGTGGACTCTGCATGTAGCCAACCCTTCATTTAGCAGCCTGTCACGTTTCCAGTCGATCTTGGGACTGTCTCTGGATTTGAACTACTGGCCTGCCATGTTCTTTGGGTAATATTGGGATTGTGCCTTTTTACTTGTTGACCTTGGGCTTGTCAGCCTCAGCAGCCAGCAGCTGCCTGAGTAAAGAGACACTTCCAGCTCCAGTGGGCCAGAAGCAAGAGGTAGAGGTGAAGCCCAAGGTTGAGGGCCATTAGTGTGATTGCCTCTCACTCTAACCGTCATTTAAATTCATGGCTCTTAGAGTGAGTGCCCCAAGAGCTGGCACTTTGAACTTGGGACTTCTAGCCTGCAAAACTATGAGAGAATAAACTCTTGTTTGTTAAAGCCATCCACCTGTGGTATTTCTGTTACAGTGGTACAAAGCAACCAAAACAGGCATGATAACCCAGGTAGAGCCCAAAACATCTTTCAAAAATAATTCAGACTCATAACAGGCTACACTAGGACCTTAAAGGCAAAAGTGTTTCGACTGCTGCAAACTCCTCTCTTATTTTCATCTCTCAGAGGCTTGTGGGAAGCAAGAATATAAAGTATAAGGGCTTTAGCACTCAGTGCATAGAGCTGGGCAGGAGAGAAAGAAGCTGTGTAGGGATAACAATAGCCTTAGTGGAGAAGCCATATGACTGTCCCCTAACGGCCATTCAAATTCATAGAAGGCTTCTCTTCCCTGGGCTTATACTCTTCACCTTCTCTACCCCAATATGGAGCTTCTGTCTAGTCTCTATAGCCACATTAAACTTTAACCTTACAAAAATTCCTCAAAAGTTCCATACCTGTACTAATCCTTTCCATGTTCAGATTGCTTTCACAGCATTCTTATCTATTGAGATAGGATGGGCTGCCTCAAGAGGTAGCAAGCAGCCCATCACTAACATGTCAATTACAGCAGCTTGCCAGAGGGAATGCTGAAATGCTGGGAAGACTCAGGAATGAAAATTGTTGCCGGACTAGAAGGATGGCCCTTTTAATGTTTCTTTCCAAGGTTATACAGGAAGCTTAGGGAGCAGTGAATTTATGTTAGCGGTGGAGGATATTTCAGAAAAGGGGGGAATGGTTACACTGAATTGTACACGTAGAAATCGTTAAATGAGTGTACATTCTCCTGTGTATATTTTCAACAAGAAAAAAAAAAAAATCACTAGCATTTAACTCTACCACCCAAGCATTACTTGTTGAAAAAAAAATCATAATTCCCATTCCAACTAACTTAAAGCATTTCTGTAAAGTGCAAACACCCCCCCACACACACACTCTCCCACAAAAACCCCAACAAAATGTAAGCTATTCTGGCTGTTATTATAACAGTACACTTCATAACCTGGCTGTATGAACAGTTAAAAGACTACAGTATTGCACAAGATCATTGGTTCTCATCCCCGTCCTAGTCTTGCCATCCACACATAGCTATGGTCCCTGGAGCAGGTCATTTACCTTACCAAGGCTCAGTTTTCTGATCTGCAAAATGGGATGTCATTATCTGCCCATATCACAAGGCTATCTTGAGGGCTCATAAGAATATGCATAAGTGCAAATCATCAGGCAAATATAAGATTATGGATGTATTATGCAACAATAGTTCTAGTTTGCCTTTGAAGGGCTATTTGTTTTATGGAAAGATTTCACATTGGTACTAATTTTCATCATGTAGGTTAGGCCAGTTCCTTCTGTATTATTTGATATGTTTTACTTTCAATTTCCAAAGCCATGCTGGCTTTATATGACCCACTTAGTCTTTTGTAAATAAGACATGTCAATCTCCAAACAGATCACTTAGAACAATAAATATTATTTTATATAATCTGAAACAAACAAACAAAAAAACACATACTCCGAGTACCCATAAAGCACCAGGCACTGAGACTATAATAGTGAATAAGACATGTTTCTTGCCCTTGAGAAGTTTATTGCCTAGTTGAGGAGTCAACTGGAAAACAGGCAATTAAAACATAGTATATTAGTGGTGGGGAGCATGCCACCTGTCCATCGTTATCACAGCGTGGTGACAGGGATAGGAAGAGGATGATAGAGAAGGGGTCCAGTCACATGGGTCAGGGAGGGCTTCTGGAAGACTACTTCTAAATTAAAAAATCCTCCACCTCAAGGCCTTAGTGTAAGATCACCTTGTAAGTATAATTTGCAGCCAGTTAAGAACTTTTATCCTTCACTACCTGTTAGCGTAGTGGGTAAGGCATTTGGCTGCTAATCAGAAGGTTGGTGGTTCAAACCCACCAGCTGCTCTGCAGGAGGACGATGAGGCAATGTACTTCTGTAAAGATTTACAGCCTTGGAAATCCAGTGGGGGTTGCTATGAGTCGGAATCAACTCAATGACAGTGGTGTTTCTTGGTTTTTATATTTACTTTTTTCTACTCTTTTGTGTCAAATCAGAGCTCTAGTGGCATAGTTCCTAAGACATTTGACTGCTAACCAAAATCAGTCCTCGGAAGGAAGGCTAGGCAATCTACTTCCCTTGTGACACCACCTTGGAAACCCAAGGAGGGGTTGCTATGAGTCAGATTCGACTCGATGGCAGTGAGTTTGCTTTTTTTGGTTTGTATCGAATACTCATAGTGAAACATCTAGGAGACTGGCCAAGATGGTGTAGGTGCCTAGATATAAATCTTAGATAAGGAAGAAAGTTTTGGTATTGGCTGAGCAAGCGTACAACTACATGGGACAACTGAACCCACTTTAGCAGTTTAACTATCTAATGAGCAATAGCTTCTTTTATACTAATGCAGAGGAGACATTTAAGTTTCACATTAGAATAAACACTTTTGGGGGGGGGTGCTTGAACAAACAGGAGTTTATTCTCTTATAATTTTGGAGGCTAGAACTCAAGTTTAAAGTGCTGTGGTCTAGGGGCTGGGTGAAAGGCCCTCGACCTTGGGCTTCAGCTCTGCCTCTCGCTCCCAGCCCATTGAAGCTGGAGGCTTTCTTCATTCAGGCAACTCCTGGCTGCTGAGGCTGACAGACCCAAGGTTGAAAAGTGAAAAGGCACAGTCTTGATATTATCAAACCACATGGCAGGCCATTGATTCACATCCATCAAAAGTCCCAGGATCAGCAGAGCATGGCAGGCTGCTGAAGACTTGGGTACATGTAAGGTTCAAGCATGCCAAAAAACTGGAGCCCTACTTCAAAGTTGCTTCTTATATACTGGAAGCCGCCCACATCCCTTACACAACTACTCTGCTGCTCCAGTAGATTTCACCATGTAATTGATTGCCAATCTCAGCATCGTTTCTAAGGCACTTGACTGCTAATCAGAAGGCTGGTGGTTCAAACCCACCAGCCACTCCTTGGAAGGAAGGTTGGGCAATCTACTTCTGTAGTGATACCACCTCAGAAACTCAAGGAGGGGTCACTATAAGTTAGGTCTGACTCGACGGCAAATAACAACAACAACTCACCATGGGGAATAACTACACTCAGCTGCCCAGCCACTCAACCAGGCCCAGCCATGTTGACAACAACCTTAACTACCACAGTAAGCATTCCTCACCTAGAGAGCTGATAACAAGTGCTGGTTCTAGACTCTCCTCAAATACACTGTCCCCAGCTTATGAATGTCTGACTACGGACAACTCATACCTGCCCTTTATTTTCATAGTTACCCTTAAGAACAAATACTTTAACAAAACAATCTGAAAATGGTGAGCTTGCTACCTGGGAGGTTCTAAAACAGAGGTTAATTGTCCCTGAGTGGTGCAAACAGTTAACACACTTGGTTGTTAACTCAAAGGTTGGAGGTTCAAGTCCACTCAGAGGCACCTTGGAAGAAAGGGCTGGTAATCCACTTACAAAAAATCAGATATTAAAAACTCTATGACACAGTTCTACTCCAACAATCATGAGGTCACCATGAGTCAGAATAGATTTGACAGCAACTGGTCTGTTCAGGTAACTTTGGTTTTTAAACTTTGTTTTTACAGAACCTATTATAGATATGTGCACAAATATCGATTGAGACTTTAAAAGAAAAATATTTACCTTTACTTTCCTGTAATGGTAGCATAGTGCCTAAGGCACTTGACTGCTAACCAGAAGGCTGGCGGTTCAAACCCACCAGCCACTCCTCAGAAGGAAGGCTGGGAAATCCTACTTCCGTAGTGATACTGCCTCGGAAACCCAAGGAGGGGTCGCTATGAGTCGGGGCCGACTCGATGGCAAATAACAACAACAATATTTTATATTCTATTTTTATTTTTTTTTAAATGATGATCACCACTCACTAAATGAATTTCATGACCCACCAGTGGGTCACTACTTAGCGTTTGAAAATCACTGACATAGAAGTCTTTATTGAACTGGTCAGGGTCTAACTAGATGATCTCAGGCATTTTTCAAGTTCAAAGATCCTATCTATGAGAAATTCTTCTGTCTAGCAAGTTAAATGCTCTTATGTTCTTAAGAGCAAACATGGCTATTCCACTTATCAAAAATTTACTTTGAAGCAAACTCCCGGCTACTAACTGAAGCTGCTTTCAGAGTTCTGAGAGCACAGGACAAAAAAGAACAAAGCTCTGGTGGTGTAGTGCCTAAGGCACTTGACTGCTAACCAAAAGGCTGGTGGATCAAACCCACCAGCCACTCCTCAGAAGGAAGGTTGGGCAATCTACTTCCATAGTGATACTGTCTTGGAAACCCAAGGAGGGGTTCCTATGAGTTGGATCTGACTCAACATCAGTGAGAGAGAGGAACTATTGTCTTCTGCTTCCTTCCTCACTTTACCTATGACCTACTAGGGCTTTGATACCCAAAAGCCAGTAAACACTATGTCTCCAATTACCAGATACACCAGCAGTACTAAGTCCCTTGAAATTTGTGGAACTGCAATACTGGGACCGCTATTCTCTCTTCTTTGGTTTGAGAGAGCCAGGTGGCACGGTCTTTTTTATTTTTTCCATCTTGATTTCACTATTTCTCTTTGCAGATTTTTTTTTGCTATTTTGCAGTATATTGCCCATATATTTGTAGAATAAGTCCACCATTCTAAAAACAAAAAATTATAAAGAAATTAAAAAATTCTACCACTACAATAAGCACTGACAATTTAATAAAAGAGATATGTATCCTTATGGATACATATGTATCCTTTCTCTGCATTGTTATTGTTAGTTGTCGTTGAAGTGGCCCCCAACTCATGGTGTCCCCATACAAAACATGATCCAACCATTGTGAACAATAGGGTTTTCAGTGGCTGATATTTTGGAAATTGATCGCCAGGCCTTTCTTCCTATTCTACCTTAATCTAGAAGGTCTGCTGAAATCTGTTTGGCACCATAGGAACATGTAAGTCTGCAGATGGGTGGTAACTGGCTACTTCTGAGGTATGTTGCCTGGACTCAAACCCAAGTTTCCTGCATGAAAGGCAAGTGTTCTACAACTGAACCACTATGTATATTAAACTGTTTCTTCTCATCTCAGGTAAAAGTTACTTCAGTCTTTCTCCTACACAAAGCACAGCACAGGTAGAGTATAGTAAACATACCATGGGCTTGGAAATCCAAAAATCCTGGCTCTTCTGTTTGCTAGGTGACTTTTATCTAGTTACTTAACTTCTGACCCTCAGCTTTCTCATCTGTAATACAGATGGATCTGCTACTTATCTGGATGCAATAAACCACATAAAGAAATGTGGCTCAAAGGAGCCATTAGGATATTGTTGTTGTTGTTATGTGCCATCAAGTCAGACCTGACTCATAGTAACCCCTCCTTGGGTTTCCAAGGCAGCATCACTACGGAAGTAGATTGCCTAACCTTCTTTCCGAAGAGGAAAGAGCGGCTGGTGCGTTTGAACCACCAGCCTTCTGATTAGCAGTCAAGTGCCTTATGCACTACGCTACCAGAGCTCCAAAAACTCCAAACTCATTGTCATTGAGTTGATTCTGATTCATAGCAACCCCCAGTGGGTTTCCAAAGCAGTAAATCTCTATAGAAGTAGATTGCCCTGTCTTCCTTCTGCAGAGCAGCTGGTAGGTTTGAACCACCAACCTTCTGGGTAGCAGTCAAATACCTTATCCACTATACCACCAGAGCTCCTGGATATTAGGATGATGATTACTATTAGACTTGGTGGTGGTTATGAATTGAGTTGCATCCCCCCCAAAATGTGTTGTAAATCCTAATCCCTACACTTGTGGTTAGGAGCTCTAGTGGTGCGATGGTTTAAACATCTGGCTGCTAACCAAAAGGTCAGCAGTTCGAACTCACCAGCAGCCGTGCAGGAGAAAGATGAGACAATTATCTTCCATAAAGACTTAAAACCTTAGAAAACTTAAGGGGCAGTTTTACTCTGTCCTATAAGGAGCTCTGGTAGCATAGTGGCTAAGGCACTTGACTGCTAACCAGAAGGCTGGGGTTCAAACCCACCAGCCACTCCTCAGTAGGAAGGTTGGGCAATCTACTTCCATAGTGATACCGCCTCGGAAACCCAAGGAGGGGTTGCTATGAGTTGAATCTGACTTGCCGGCACATAACAACAACATAGGGTCACTATGAATCAGAATCTACTAGATGACAGTGGGTTTCCCCCCCACACACACACACACCTGTGGTTATTATCCCATCTGGGAATGGCTTTTCTTTGTTCTGTTAATGGTAAATTAGTGTAGGGTGTGTCTGCAATCAATCTCTTTTGAGATTTAAAAGAGCAGATCGAGCAAGTAACCAAACAAACAGGAAGAGATGAGGGAAGACATGCCAGGGAACATGATCACCAAGGAACAGAAGCTGAAGAGACAAGACCTTCCCCAGAGTTGACAGGGAGACAAAGCCTTCTAGAGTTGGCATCCTGAATTCAGACTTCTAGACTCCTAAACTGTGAGAAAACAAATTTTTGTTTGTTAAAGCCATCCATTTGTGGTATTTCTGTTACAGAAGCACTAGAAAACTAGACAGTGTGTTTAATTAGAGAGAAGTCAAGGTCAGGCCCAGCAACCCAACTCAGAGAACCTCTTATCTGCCTTCAGCTGTGTTCTTCCCTAGTTTGATACTGCCCAACTGGGGTTGATTAAAACAAACTTTGTAAGACAAGGTATAAAAAGAAGAAAACCTGAAATTATAAAAAATTCTCTTTTCATAGAAGAAAGAGTTTATGAGTATATAACACTCATACACACAAAAAAATAGCTAAGATAAATGTAAACTTTTGGGAGTTTCCCTATATTCTGTTATTACAATGCATACTGACAACCTTTAAAACTTGTATTTGAAGCAGCAGCGAAGGCAACAAAGCACAAGTGACACTGAGCTAGGTGGGAAGAAGGGTTCAGTCACAATTCTCTTGTTTACCTCTATTGGACTGGTTTAAAATGCCCTTTCATGGGATGAGACCAAAAAAGAAACACTTATTAGCATGCAGTCTCTAATTTAGATGGCTTAAAAGGAGGCATAGGAATAACAGCACTGAAAAGCCAAGTTTTTCCAGATCAGCCTTTTTGATTCATGACTTTACTAGGTGTGCATTCTACTATTACCTTTTAACCCTCCTGAGGATGCTTTTAATAGGTTGTAAAGTGCTCAAAATTCCTTTCTAGTTAGATCCATAAATCTCTGTTCTCCAAAAATATCTTCCAATTCATGGTTAATTTACCACCCTCCTCAATAAATAAATGAAAAATAACAACAAAAAGCTACATACACAAACCCTAAGGAAAAGCTTACCCTATAAGCTCAGACTGTACACATGTAAGATAACCACCACCACCATCTACTGAGCATCTGAATATTCTAGATACTATATTAGTTGCGTGACATACTTTATTTCATTTTATACTCCAGTAAATTTGCTGATGTAGTATGATTGTGCCCATTCTCCAGACAATGAAACTAAGGCTGAGTGTCTAAGGTTATCCAGTTTGGAAGTGGCAGATCCAGACCCTGGGTTTGAACCCAGGATTGTCTAGCATCAAAGCCCATGCCACTATTTCAGGTTTATCCATCTACATTTCCTTCCTTAGCAGGAACAAAAGGTTTCCTAATTTTCCCAATAATGCATAAATACAAACAAGAAAAGATGGAAACCATGGTGGCATTAAAATAAAAACTATCTAAAAAAAAGAGAGTTCTTTGTTTTCTGAGATATGGATGGCTTTTCTAGATGACTCATCACACACCCACACATACACACACAAGGGTCAACGTCTCACTTGAGTGCAATGTCTTGATTGCAACACTAGTATTATTGCTTAAATACTCTATAATATGATTAGTTCACAAAAATACCATGCAATTGCTTTGTGACCTTCAGCAGTCCTCTTCAATCATTTTGGGTTTTAGGCTCTTCATCGGTAACACAGAGCTGCCATAGAATTTGTTGTGTGAAGCTGAAAAACAAACAAACTACATCTATGATAAATGGAAGAGCAATGAATAAGTAACAAAGAAAAACATTTTTTTTTGGAAAAAAAAAAACAAACTTTATATAGAAATAGTCTAGTGGTGCAGTGCCTAAAGCATTTGACTGCTAAGCAGAAGGTTGGCGGTTCAAACCTATCAGCCACTCCACAAAACGTAGACTGGGCAATCTACTTCCATAAAAATTTACCACCTTGGAAACCCAATGGTGGTCAGAACCGACTTGATGGCAGTGGGTTTAGTTTTTCGGTTTTGTTATCTGCAATATTAATATAATTTGGACTTTGAGTAGACAACAGTAAGCCACAAAATAGTTTGGTCAAGGAAAGGGTGCTTTAAGATGAATATGGCAGGAAAGCATTGACTAAAGTGATTACAGCAAGGAGAGAAGGCAGGACAAGTAGTTAGAAGTCCCTTATATTGTGTTGTGCAGGTAGCAGAGGAAATAAGGAAAATAGGAAAAGTAAGAGTAATTTTCAAGGGAAGAATTACAATGGATTTATGCCTTGGTGACTGGAATAACTGTCATTTCACTGACAGAAATATAGAAATCTGAAGTAATTATTAGTATGAGAAGACATTAAGTAATTTAGTTTTGATTTAGCCAACCTATTCTGACAAAGTTTCCTTTTTCCAAAATCACTGTCAAATGGATTTTTATCAAAGATAAATTAGAATGATACCACTTAAAGTACTATTATTGTGTGGCAGATTTTTACATTTTTTAAAAAGTAGATGTATCATTTATATTCAAATGAAAATTATTACTAATTTCTCTTACTCACTCACTGCTGTTGAGTCAGATCTGACTCATAGTGACCCCTCCTTGGGTTTCTGAGGTGGTATCACTACGGAAGTAGATTGCCCAACCTTCGTTCTGAGGAATGGCTGGTGGATTTGAACCACCAGCCTTCTGGTCAGCAGTCAAATGCCTTAGGCACTACACCACCAGAGCTAATTTAGGACATTGTTAATAATCCAGTACCCTCTAAACATGAAGTTGACTTGTTCACTCCCCTCACTGGAGGAATGAATTCCTATTTTTCCAGGTATATACAGGTTTCCCCGCTATCCAGAAGTAGAGTGTTTCTATGAAACCTTTTGTAAACCAAAATAGTGTAAAATGAAGAAGCAATTACCATTAATTTGTATGGGAAAAAATTTTGAGCATTCTCAGATCCCCAAAGTAACCTACCAAATCATACCAAATAACATATAAAACCTAAAATAATACCAACATATAGTGTTCACAAGCACAGTTCAAAGCTATGGTGGCTTGATGCTGATGTTGCATCTAGGTCTCAGGAAAGGAGCTTGCCAACACCACTTTTGCTGCAAAACATACACTGAACACAAGTTTCACTTTTTGCCTTTTTTCATAAAAGCATAGTCTTTGGATTTCCCTCAATTAGCTAAATCAGGTACAGATAAAGGTCTTTCTTAAAAATGAAGTGGCATAAAACTGAATTTTGAAAAGTGGGGGATACCTTTTTCTATTGGGGTGGTTTGAGCCTGAAATCCTGCACATGAGAAAAGAAGCAAACATCTTTGGACTTCAGTCTTGTAAAAGAGGAGAATGAGAAGAATGAAGCAGGTTCTTTAGAGTTCTAGCTCTAGAAATCGACCCATTCTCTCTAACATGTTCTCCCTTGTGATAAAGAGCATGCCTTTCTAAGGCAGCTGGCCACAGTAAAAGAGTACAGTTTGTGGCTATTACACAGAACAAAGCTAAATAGGTCATAGGAAGCTAGAACCTCTGACCTTGGACTGATTAGCACCCTGCAGAGGCCAACCAAGAAAGCAGAGCTAAATAGCCTCACACTGAGGAGGAGGAGAGAACTGGGGGGTTGGGAGCGGGGCAGGGGAGTCATGCTAGGAAGTAAGTGTTTCACACTTCTTCCAACTTAAATTGATCAAGACATTTTGCGCTGGATGTGCCAGGCACTGAGCTCTGTGCCAAAGAATGTAAAGACAGATGGGATCCAGCCAACACTCTCCCTTATGGGTGTTATAGTCTAAGTGGTGGTGGTATAATTATGGATATTCTCATCACTGGGTTTTGAGACTAGTGAATGAATGTGATTGGACAAGTACCATTTTCTCCTTCCTTTCCATGTATGAACGGTGGCATGGTACCTAGGCATCTGACTACTAACCAGAAGGTTTGCAGTTCAAAACCACCAGCTACTCCACAGAAGGAAGGTAGGGCAATCTGTTTCTGCAAAGATTTACCACCTCAGAAACCAAATGGGGGTTGCTATGAGTTGGAATCAACTCCATGGCAGTGGGTTTTTTTGGGGGTTTCCATGCTTAAAAATGATTTTTTAAATTCTGCTATTTACAGTTATAAGGTTCTTCAAAACAATGAGATGAAACAAAGTATCAAAGTTGATTAAGTCAGCTAGAGTTTTTCCTTTTAAAACTTTGTCTAGAACAGAAAGTGAAAATTAATAGACAAATACACACTTGAAAATATGAAAAAATGTTCACCCTCACCTATAACCAAAGAAAAAATGTTCACTCTCACTTATAACCAAAGAAATGTAAATTAAACCAAAATATATCATTCACTTATCAAATTACTGAAGCTTTTAGAAAGTAATATTTGTCTTGGTGACAGTATGGTCAGTGCCATGGGCTTTCCTGTTTTGGGGGTGTACGAATATGTGGAGGTTTGTGTGTAAATGGATTTCCTTTAAGGAAATAATTTCCTTCCTTAAAAATTATTAAGTAATACATAATAAAATCTTAAAAAATTTGAAAGCTTTTGAACTAGTAATTCTACTTCTTGGGATGTATGCTAATGACATAAACAGATACACACAGAATTTTTGTAAAGATACTTATCCGAGTTTTATTTATAATAATGGAAAATTAGACTATATATCCATTTAAGGGATAGTTTAAAAAATTCTAGTACATCCATATGATAGACTATAATAGGTACACACATGTATAAAATTATTGTTTCAAATATATAATGGAACAAAGAAATGTTCATACCATGAATATAAAACCCTAAATTCCATATGATCCCAATTTCATATACATACATACATACACACACACACACACACAGAGGCACAGAGGTGGAAGACACAAAAAGGAAACACACTAAAATATCAACATTGTTATTGAACTATGATTTTTTAATTTATACTTTACTTATTTTATGATGTTCGGCCATGAAATGTATTGGCTCAAAAATGGTCAAATATTGACACTTTCATATACTTTAACCTAATATTAATTCATAATCAGGGGAAGAAAAATTAAAAAGAAAGAGTTGCTTAGGTGGGACTAGGAAAATATGTCTTTGAAAATACATTACATATATGATGCACACCCATGTTCATTGCAGCACTATTTACAATAGCAAAAAGAAGGAAACAACCTACATGCCCATCAGCAGAAGAGTGGATGATCTGCAGCACTAAAGAATAATGTAAAGTGCGAAACAGCGCATAATATGGATGAACTTGAAGGACATTATGCTGAGTGAAATAAGTCAATCACAGAAGGACAAATACAGTATTAGTTCATTGTTGTGGAGGGTCAAGGAAAGGTTTATATATGGAGGGAAACTTTGTTGGTTGCCAGGGATGGGAGGGTTGGGGAGGGAACACCGAAAAAAAAAAGCATTGACCCACCCATGTCACTTTAGTTTTGTGTATTTCACTGTACATAAATTATATTTCAATAAAATGCATTTTTTAAAAAAGAAAATACATTACATATTTGGAAGATTCAGTGACAATTGACATTGAAGAAAATAATAAATGAATAGTAAATTACATAAGGTTCTTGTTTATAGCAAATAGGTCTTACTTGCTATAAAACAAAAACCAAACTCACTGTCATTGAGTTGAATCTGATTCATAGCAACCCTCATTGGGTTTCTGAGGCGCTAAATCTTTACAGAAGTAGATTTCCCCATCTTCCTTCTGGGGAGCAGCTGGTGGGTTTGAACTGTCATCCTTCTGGTTAGCAGTCAAATGCCTTAGGCACTGAACCACCAGAACTCCTTATCTGCTATAGAGAAATCTTAACCTATTTCTAGTAAGGCTAAAACTTTTTTTTCCCTTCGCTAACAAAAACCCAATACAAGATTTCAAATAGTATTCTAAAGATCTTGATTAGATATTGTTACTCCTCTATAAAAACCTAAAACTTTTAAGTTGTATTCACTGACATTCCATACTTAAGATGTAATTCGTTCTTCAAATTGTTGGCAGATCATTGTAAATATTTTTTCAACTGACAACTTTTAGATCTAATGTTATGATTAATATTTAACAAAGTACTTTATTTAAACAAGAGGTAAATAGCCAAGACATAAAACAAACCAGAATGGAATATGTTGCTAACTAATACAAGGACTTCTAATGCTTTCTACAGCTTTTTTTTTTTTTTTTTCCTAATGGTAGAACTGTGTATTTTATTATGAGCAATAGGATTGTCATTTCCCTTTTCAGTCTTAATAATTAAATAAAGACACTCCACATTTCCAGTTTAAGTCCTGGGACAGTAAGTTCTCACAAACTGTTGTTACCACATTACACAGTGCAATGACAGTTCTGCCAGAGCCCAAAAGTTGTTTAAAAAAAATCTCAGAATAAAGCATATTTAATCTGTGAAGTAATCATTTTAATAGGGCATCCATCACTGAGTTAGAGTTCTTTAAGATGACCAAAATTAAAAAAAAAAAAGAGATGAAAAACTTGGTCTAAGATCAAAAGGATCTCAAATGCTAATCTTGCTGGGTTGGGTTAGTGTTAAGACACTGATACAAAAAGACAAGAGAAAAAAGGGAGAAAATGCCAAATATTATGCACTTTACTTTTATCATAAATATTATCTCTTCTAATTCCTCTTTTTTGTTTTTGTCTCCACAACTTATGTGAACACATACACATTCCTTTTTTCTCATTCACCTCTAAATTCTATATCACAAAGTTATTGCTTTGGCTTCCTTACCCTATTTTTATGAGACCCTAAGTACCTCATTAACATTTCTGAAAGATTAGAAGTCATTAAGAAAAGACTTGGATAGGTTTTTTTTTTTTTTTTTTTTAATCTTCTGGGATTTTTTTGGGGGGGCTATTTGCAGTAATAGCTGTAAGACTTATAACAGGTTAGAATTTGCCTAAGGCATTTGACTGCTAACCAGAAGGCTGGTGGTTCAAACCTACCAGCCACTCCTCAGAAGGAAGGTTGGGCAATCTACTTCTGTAGTGATACTGCCTCAGAAACCCAAGGAGGGGTCACTATGAATTGGATCTGACTGGATGGCAATGAGTTTGGTATAGGGAGCTCTGGTGGCATAGTGCCTAAGGCATACGACAGCTAACCAGAAGGCTTGCGGTTCAAACCCACCAGCCACTCCTCAGAAGGAAGGTTGGGCAATCTACTTCTGTAGTGATACCGCCTCAGAAACCCAAGGAGGGGTCACTATGAATTTGATAGGACTTGACGGCAGTGACTGTGGTTTGGTTTTTGGTATCATTGTATACATCAAGTACTACATATAGTTTCCTAAGATACCCTATTAAATGTATACTAGTTTTGCCTTTGTTTACAAATCTTTTTAAAACAGCCAAGGTCTTGTAAAACTGTTAAGAGTTTAAGTTATTTCACATAGTTTTTATATTTTTATTAATTTTCTAATTGCAAAATTCATACAAAGTTACTCCAAAAGTAAACACTGCAAAGTTTAAGTTTAAACTTACAAAAAAAGTAAAAGTGCTCAGGAGCCCCACTGTGCCAAGAGATAATCACCAGCAACAGTGTGGTTTCTATTTCTCCAACACCTACAATTACATATACTTGCGAATATGCAGTGGTCTGATAATAAATCTTTGCCAATTTAGAAGGAAAGGTGGGCAACCTACTCCCGTAGTGATACTACCTCAGAAACCCAAGGATCCAACTCAAAGGCAATGGGTTGTTGTTTTTTTTTCCCCCCAATCTGTAGAAAGTTGTAGAAAGCACTTAAAGAAAATAAAGGTAATAACCCAAATTCAAAACAAGGTAAATGAAGTTTTAATATTTGGGGATTTCCTGCATTTAAAAAAAAAAAAAATGACATTTAGTGTTTAAAGGATATACTATATCAAAATATTGAAAGACAGACCTACCCTTCCCAGAACTGCTGGATTTAGCAAGTGAGGCTGAGGGGCCCTCAACATTCCAGAAGTCAGCAGACCCTTGAAACAAAGCACAATAGCAAGGTTTTAATGAGTGAGATAACCCTTTCCACCCAAATGGTGAAAAACAACATCTGTTAAAAACCAAATAAACTGCAGTAATGGGTTCAGCAATAGGGCCTAGAGGATTTCAGAGATAGTCTTTGCTTATCAAAATAAAAACCACAACAGAACAATTGTTTCACTCTAAACACTCTCTGGATTAATTAGCACGGAGTCTGGCCAAGCTCATTAAAACAGAAACTCTGCACTCTTGCAGGACAGTTGGTTGTGTTTACTGTCCTCCCAAACCACTGGGCTCTTCCAGCAAGCACAATGAGAACATGGGAGAATCCCAGAATCATGGGCATTCCTGACTGATAGTATTTCCAGGTTTCATTTTTTCCAAAATCTGGTTTTAAGTTAGACCCCAATGTTCTCATTATGTTTGCTTTTTTTAAAAAAAAAAAAATTGAAAACTTGATACTTGTTAATTTTCTTTGTGTATGCCTGATCCCCATTTAAATTTTATACCTACTAAATAGTGGCATCTATGACCACTTAGATGAGTTAACAGGTAAAACTGATCAGTTTGTCAAACCCTCCAAAGCCATGTGGACACTCAGGTATCTTAAGTTATGTTCTAAGGTGGTGGAAAGACAAACTTTTATTCTATTTTGATTTTTCTGAAACAAGCTTTCCCCACCCACCCAATCCTCCTAAATCTCTTGATTCCTGCCAAGGGCCTGACCTTTCAGTCTCTGCAGCAAAGGGTAAAGTTTTGTTGGAGGAAGGCTCCGCAGATTAAAGGCCTCAAAACCAAAAAACCAAACTCACTGCCGTGGAGTTGATTCAATTCATAGCTACCCCTCCTTGGTTTCAGAGGTGGTATCTCTGCAGAAGTAAATTGCCCAGTCTTCCTTCTGAGGAGTGGCTGGTGGGTTTGAACTGGCAGCCTTATGGTTAGCAGTCAAATGCCTTAGACACTACACCAAAGCCTCTGTACTACAAATATTTGCTTGCCCATTCCAACCAGAGTAAAACAGTCTGCTATACACACTGCTTACTGGGAGAAATACTGAAGAACCTTCAAGGACCTTGTTCAGATGATGGCTAAGAATTAGACACTAATATCAAGGTAAATAATTAAATCTAAAACCTACAGAACACTCTAGAAAACCAAATGAATTTACCAAACTCTCAATTTCCAAACCAAGTCTCATGAAATAGACTTGCCTTGCCTCCCTGAATGGCCTTAATCCAGGCATTTTAATTCCTGAACTACTTAACACAAGGCACAGTCCTTCTTTTTACTTGTACAGCCTGCGATCACTCAGTTTAGCCTGCGGACTCTGCCATTTTTGTCAAAGCGTTTCTCACTACCTGAATCCTATCACCCACTCCCCTCTCAAGATCCCCTCATCTTCTAACCCTCACCCCAAATGCCTGAGATGCCTGCTCTTTGCAAATTTGAAAAGACAAAAGTCAAAGAAGGAAAAAACGAAGCTATGGGAGAAACATCACTTTAAACCATCACCAACAGGAAAAAAACTCGGGGTTGTGTGGTCCACGCTGCCCCATCTCTCCAAGTCAGGGCCAGGCAAGAAGACTTGGTGAGGGAGATGCTGGGAGATGCCTGGAGGTTGGGAGAGTGGGTGGTGGAGGTGGTAGATGTGCCTAAACTAATTCCTCAAAGTCCTCTGATCCTAGAAAGTGAGGATGTGCAAGAACTACAGCATGCCCAGGTCATGCTGGCGTAAAGTTTTCGTTTTCATTTTTTAATTCAGTAGTAAAACCACAGCTTCTGTTCAAACCCCCAGAAGATCCAAGGAGCCTGTCTTCTGTTGGCCAGTGACAAGGAGCAAGAGCGGCGCTTTTAACTGTAGGTGCTCAGCGGTGGCTGTGCTCAGGGCATCTAGGAAAACCCTGGCATTTTATGGTGAAATGATTGTGACGGGCGGGGAGGGGGGCAGTGGGTGGACCGGGGTTGGAGTACTGGAGCGGTGCTGGTCGAGATTGAGGGCAGAAACCGCAGGCAGGCTCCAGATCCCATAAACGAACTGATTAACGGGATTTACAGCACTCTCCGGCTGTTTTCCACCCCCACCCACCCTTAAAAAAAAAAAAAAAAAAAACAATCTGCTCTGCTCCGGACACATATTAGGAGGCACAACCGCGATTAGCGCCCAGATCCTCAGTCCTGATCCCGCGGGGCGGTGGGCGCGCACAAAGCTGGGCAAGGACCCGCCCCAACCCGACCCAGGTCGCAGCCACCAGGCGTCCGCGCGCAGTGAGTCCGCTCCAACGTCCCGCGGGCAGGTCCCGGCTGCCCAGCTTCCACTTCGGCGGGCAGGGGCCACCGTGGGAACCATGGGACCCCGGGGACGCAAAGAAGCGGTTGTCAGTTCCTGGGGTGAGGATGTCCGCAAAGTCGGGGTGCACAAGCGAGGGAGGAGATTGGTTGGATTCGCGGGCTGCGACTCGGAGAGGGAGAGACCCCCGCCCTCTGGGGCCCTCCCAACGCGGAGGGGCGACGCTAGAGCTAACGCCCGCGCCAGCCCGCGGAGCCGACCGTGGGGACCAGAACCCCAGCGCCCCTCGCCCAGGGCTGGGCATCTGAGGGGCGGGGGACTCCCTTTCCCAGCAAAACAGGCGCTCCCACCCCACGGCTGCGGGCGTTGGGGACCCACCGCAGCCGGCTGCTCGGCAGGGGCATCGCGCAGGGGCTCCGGGAGGGGCTGTGACCTGACACCCCTGAACGCTGGAGAAGGGGAGAGAAGCAAAATACAGGGCTGCAGAAGTTGGGAGGCGAACGCCGGAGGCTGCAGGCGAGGCCCGCGAAGCGCCATGGTTATGGCTTAAATGGAGGGTGGGAGTCAATTGAGGCAAGAGACGCGAGGACTTACCCTGCAGCTCCCGCATGCTGCCCAGAGTCGCCGCCGCTCCGGCCGGCCGGGGACCAGCGCGACCCGCCCGGCCCGCAGCAGCCCCTGCCGAGCATGCCCGGAGCCTCTGCCGCCGGCCCCGCCCATCGCCCCGCCCACCTCCCCACCCACCGCTGCTGGCGGTGGGAGCTCCAGCTCTCTCCGCAGGAGGGCGGCAGGGAAGCCCAGAGCCAGTGCGCAGGCCGCCTGGCACGCCTCCTTGGTTTTGGGGATGGAACAAGTGGCACTTTTTCTTCTCTTATCCTGTCACTTGAGCTCGGGCTATTTCAACCCTCAGCAAATGTCCACTCACACAAATACTCAACACATGCACGTAGATGCACAAACACACAAAGAGACATACATACCCAACACACAACTCACTCATACATAGTCACACACACAAACACAGACACACACAAACTCATTCACCTACACACACACACACACATTTAGACACACAGATGGAATGAAGAGCAGAAAACAGGGACAAGGCTGACAACAAGCTCCTAAGAGTCAGCTGCAAAGCTGGAAGAGACCTTAGAGGTATAGTTAGTCTATCCTGTCCTTTGGCAGATGCGGACACTGCGACCTGCCCAGAGCACGATTTGCTTCAAGCCGCACTAGGAGGAGGTCAGTGGGAGAGTCCACACAAGAATTAACACTTCCTGGCTCCCCACCCACAGGCTCTAGCAATTCTCTTGCAGCAGTGGAGAGCAGAAAGATTAAACTGCTCTCTGGGCGTGCTCAGGGACAAAAGTCCCTGGACTTTGGAGGGCCGAAGGAAAGCATACAATGTTACACTTTGCTGGTGAGTTGGAGACAGGCAGAAGGGTTTTGGTTAAGTTAAGTCCACCAAAGCAAAAAAATGGATGGCAGGGCTGACTGGTTTCCCATTAAAACGAGTTTCCAGAAAACCATTTAGCCACAGGATGGATTTAGGATTGTGCTAGCTGCCAAAACACTAATATGGCCTCAAAGTTTTCCTGCTCTCACCATGTGCATGCCCATTCTGAGCCCTTCTTACACATTGTATCTTAATCCTTACCACCATCCTACGAAGTGGATGCCACTTTACAGAAACTGGGGCTCAAGGAGGCCCCTAGTTAGCAAATTGCAGAATCTGGCTCAAGACCTTTACTCTGTCCTACCAGACAGCCTGTAACCATGACGAACGTACAGTCTGATAGAGCCCCAAAGCCAAACACATTATTGTTGGAAAAGAAAAATAGTATAAATAAGCACTGTCTTACACATTATCAACAGTGCATTGAAGGAAACCAGGTGAAGAGATGGGAATGGGCAGCATGGGCAAGTGCTCAAGATTCAGGTAGCTTGGGTCTCAATTATGGCTGCTTCTGTCACTTTCCAGATAGGTTACCGTAATTCTCTTAGTCTCTATCTCTTCCCTAATAAAATGGGTATGATGATCGTACCCACCATTTATTTCTCATGACTTCCGTTCGTAGGGAAGTCATGAGAAATAAATGACATAATGCATTTTCAGCAATTAACACCATGTATTAAGAATGCAGAAAATGTTAGCCTTGACCACTAATGCTACTAATGCTGTATGGGTTGTTGCCGAGAGGGAAGGCTTTATGGAGAGCAGACTGAAGGATAGTAAGTTGTGGCTAGGCAGAAACACAAAGGGCATCATCTCCAGGGTAGAGAAACAGGATGGGGTGGTGAGGAGAAGGAAAATGAGATGCAGAAGACTATTACTGGGGAGTCACAGTTATTAACAGTTACTTATTATAAAACCGTCTTTCAAGGATGGATTGCTTCAATGACATCTATGATTCCTGTTTCCTCTCAATATGTTAATTTAATGTAGTAACATTTTGCTATTGTGGGGTACCTATATGACCAGAACTGTGTAGATATATAGAGAGCCAAACATTCTCTCAAAATCACTTATCTGGCCAATGAATTGAGATTAGAATATGCTTCCTCATAAAACAATGTTATATTGTGTTTCTGGGTCAACCCCCCACACACACACACACACAAGTTATACAATGTAGCTGAAATGCTATCTGCAGTAGAAAACAACATAGTCACAATGGTAGGAATAAGCTAAACCTAATAAAGCTTCAAAGATGTGTTTCAGCAGAAAGGTTGGTAGAAGCATATATATATATATATATATATATATATATATAAAATTCAGGTCTGACATTATTGATCATCTTGTCTCATGTTGATTTCATATATTTTTACTTTCTATTGATTACCATTCCTATCCATATTCAAGCTAAATTTGACTTAAAGTTCATTCAATTCTTAACAGGTCATTCAATAGCAAAAATACAGCACTCTCAAGCAACTTGTCAATGCTTATGATATACACACATATAATATTTATATAAAAAAGTAAAAAGAGCTCTTGTGGTGTAGTGGGTAAAGCATTTGGCTGCAAACCAGAAGATTAGAGGTTCAAACTCACCATCTGCTCCAGGAGAAGAAGATGAAGCAATCTACTTCTGTAAAGATTTGTGGCCTTGGAAACCCAATGGAGGTCTCTGTGAGACAGAATCAACTCGATTTCAGTGATGTATATGTCAAGTGTCTTAGGCAATATACCAGCAGAGCTCCTCATGTATATATCTCCCATTGTTGATTAATTGTTTATATTTTAAACAGTAATTCTTTCATCCATTAATTTTATTGATCAGGTATTTCTGAAGCTTGCTTTTTTTTTTTTTAAGTATTTTACTGTGTTTTCAATGAAAATTTACATAGTAAATTAGGTTCCCAGTTGACAATTTATATATAATTTGTTCAGTCAGCAACATTCCAAACCAAAACCAAACACACTGCCATCGAATCCGATCCGACTCATAGTGACCCCTTCTTGGGTTTCCAAGGTAGGAGCTCTGGTAGCATAGTGCCTAAGGCACTTGACTGCTAACCAAAAGGCTGGTGGTTCAAACCCACCAGCCACTCCTTG